>NC_092480.1:7948476-8235976 GCF_047495875.1 Pithys albifrons albifrons | reverse complement strand
GACCATGACTCTCACCTTAACCCTGACCCTGACCCTAACCCTGACCCCTTAAACTGTAACACTAACCCTGACCCTGACCCCGACACAAACCCTGACCCTATAGCTAAACCTAACCCTAATCCTAAACCTAATTCACTATCCAAAGCCATGAGAAAGGTTTGTCTGATGCCTTCTGTCTGGCAGGAATCAAATGTTTCACTTGGTAGCAGAGCAAAGTTGCACTTTGCTAGGTGAGCTTCCCCTAATGAAGAACTGTGTTTTTCACAGAGAAAGAAAGCTCCAGGTCTGAATTGCAGATGGACAAAGATTTCTCCCAGGGAAAAGGTGCCAAGATATAAAAGAATTGCTCCTTTTGTAGTGTTAATTGGGCCCCATCATTGGCACCTGAGACCACAAAGATCTGAACTTTCATCTTGATGCAAACCTCAATTGTTTTAGGCAGTTACAAGCCTTTTTTCATCCCGGAATTGCAGATGGGCCAAGATTCCTGCCAGGGAAAACGAGGCAGGACAGAAAGTAATTGTTCCTTTTCTAAGGTTAATGGGGCCCTATCATTGGTGTATCCCGATGCATTCTCTCTGGCAGGAATCAACTGTGTCACATTGTAGCAGATCATGGCACTGTTAGTTGCACTTTGCGAGATGAGCTTCTCTAAGGAACCAGTGTGATTTTCACCGAGAAAGCAAGCTCTAGCTCTGGATTGTTAGATACATATGATTCACTTTCCAATCCAGAAGAAATGACGTTCCTGATGCCTTCTGTCTGGCAGGAATAAACTCTTTTAAATTTAGCAGAGCATGGAACTGTTAACTGCACTTTTCGAGATGAACTTCCTATAAGGAGCAACGGTGTTTTTCCCAGAGTAAGAAAGCTCCAGGCCTCGATTCTCTCTTGCATATCATTCATTTTCCAAAACCATAACAAATGTGTATCCTCATGCCTTTGGTCTGGCAGGAATCAACTCTTACACTTGTTACCAGAGGAAGTGATTATTATTTGCACTTTGCGAGATGAACTTCCTAAAAGGAGCACCTGTGCTTTTTTCAGAGTAAGAAAGCTCCAGGCCTCGGTTCTCAGATGCATAGGATTCACTTTCCAAAACCATAAGAAATGTGTTTCCTTATATGTTCTGTCTGGCAGGAATCAAATGTTTCACTTGTTAAAGGACCATGGGAGTTTTATTTGCACTTTGCGAGATGAGCTTGCTTCAAGGAGCACTTGTTCTTTTCCCAAATAAGAAAGCTCCAGGCATGGATTATCTGATGCATATGATTCACTTTCAAAAGCCGTTAGAAATGAGTGCCCTAATGTATTCTCTCTGGCAGGAATCAAGTTTCCACTTGTTAGCAGAGCATGGCACTGTTAGTTGCATTTTGGAAGATGAGCTTCCCATAAAGAACAAGTCGGTTTCTCACCGAGAAATAAAGCTCCAGGCCTGGATTCTCTGATGCATGTGATTCATTTTCCAAAGCCATAACAAATGTGTATCGGCAAGAATCAGCTGTTTCACTTGTTAGCACAGATGGGACTCTTCGCTACACTTTGCGAGAGTACATTCCCATAAGTAACAACTGTTTCTTTCACGGAGAAAGAAAGCTCCAGGCCTGGATTCTCTGATGCATATAATTCTCGTTCCAAATCCATAAAATTATGTATCTTGCAGCCTTCTGTCTGGCACGAATCAACCGTGTCACACTTTAGCAGATCACGGGAGAGTTAGTTGCACTTTACGAGATGAGCTCCTCTAAGGAACCACTGTGATTTTCACGGAGAAAGAAAGATCCAGGCCTGGATTCTCAGATGCATATGATTCATTACCAAAGCCATAAGAAATGTGTGTCCTTATGCCTTCTGTCTTGCAAGAATCAGCCGTTTCTCTTGTTAGCAACGAAAAGTTGCACTTTGCGAGATGAGCTTCCCCTAAGGAACAACGTTGTTTTTCACCGAGACAGAAAGATCCAGTCCTGGATTCTCTGATGCATATTATTCACTTACCAAAGCCATAAGAAATGTGTGTCCTTATGCCTTCTGTCTTGCAAGAATCAGCTGTTTCTCTTGTTAGCAACGAAAAGTTGCACTTTGCGAGATGAGCTTCCCCTAAGGAACAAAGTTGTTTTTCACCGAGAAAGAAAGATCCAGGCCTGGATTTTAAGATGCATATTATTCACTTACCAAAGCCATAAGAAATGTGTGTCCTTATGCCTTCTGTCTTGCAAGAATCAGCTGTTTCTCTTGTTAGCAACGAAAAGTTGCACTTTGCGAGATGAGATTCCCCTAAGGAACAATGTTGTTTTTCACCGAGAAAAAAAGATCCAGTCCTGGATTCTCAGATGCATATGAGAATCTTTCTAAAGCCATAAGAAATATGTGTCCTGATACATTCTTTCTGGCAGGAATCGACTGTTTCACTTGTTAGCAGAAAAATGCTACTCTTTGTGAGCTGAACTTCCCCTTAGGAACAACTGTGCTTTGCATCCAGAAAGAGAGCTCCAGTCCTGGATTCTCTGATGCATGTGATGCACTAGCCAGAGCCATAAGAATACTGTGTCCTGATGCCTTCTGTCTGAGAGGAATCGACTGTTTCACTTGTTAGCAAAGCAAAGTTGCACTTTGCTCATTGAGCTTCCCCTAAGGAACAACAGTGCTTTTCACCATGAAAGCAAGCTCCAGACCTGGAGTTTTAGATGCAAATGATTTACTTTCCAAAACCATAAGAAATATGTGACCTGATGTCTCCTGTCTGTCAGAAATCAAGAGTTTCACGTGTTAGAAGAGCACCTGAGAGCCCAAGGCTGCCACCTTTTCCCAGGGCGAAAAGCTCGACAGTGCATGATACGTGCGTGACCGGGAAAGTGCTGTTTTTCAGCCCACTATTCCAGACGGACGAAATTGCCTCCCTGGGGAAAGGTGCCAGGACAGACAGTCACTGTGCATTTTCTAGAAGTAATGTGGCCCCATCATTGGCACCTGAGAGCCCAAGTTTGCCACCTTTTACCTGGGCGCAAAGCTCGACGGTGCGTACCTTGTGCGTGTCCGGAAAAGGGCTGTTTTTCAAACCCAGAATTCCAGAAGGACGATGATTACTCCCAGGGAAAAGGTGCCAGGACAGAAAGCCATTGTGCCTTTTCTAGAGGAAATCGGGCCCCGTCACAGGCACCTGAGAGCCCAAGTTTGCCGCCTTTTCCCTGGGCATAAAGCTCAAAGGTGCGTGATAACGTGAGGGTCCGGGAAATTGCCGTTTCTCATTCCAGGTTTCCAGACCGATGAAGATTCCTCCGAGGGAAAAGGTGTCTGGACAGAAATCGATTTCTTCTTTTCTAGGGTGAATGGGGTCCCATCACGGGCACCTGAGAGCCCAAGGCTGCCACCTTTTCCCTGGGCGAAAAACTTGAAGGCGCTGCCACTTGCGGGTCCGGGAAAGTGCCATTTTTCAGCCCATAATTCCAGGAAGATGAAGATGTCTCCCTGAGATAAGGTGCCAGGACAGAAAGCGATTGTGCCTTTTCTAGGTAATGGGGCCCCAAAACTGGAACCTGAGAGCCCAAGGCTGCCACCTTTTCCCTGGGTGCAAAGCTCGACGGTGCATACCCTGTGTGGGTCCGGGAAAGGGCCGTTTTTCAGCCCAGAATTCCAGACAGAAGTCGATTCCTCTCTGGGAAAAGGTGTCAGGACAGAAAGCCATTGTGCCTTTTCTAGGGGGTAATGGGGCCCCATCTTTGGCACCTGAGAGCCCAAGGCTGCCACCTTTTCCCTGGGCGCAAATGTCGACGGTGCGTGCCACGTGTAAGTCCGGGAATGTGCCGTTTCTCATCCCAGAATTCCAGGCCAGCGAAGATTTCTCCCTGGGAAATGTGCCAGGAGAGAAAGCGATTGTGCTTTTTCTGGGGTTAATGGGGCCCCAAAATTGGCAGCTGAGAGCCCAGGGCTGCCACCTTTTCCCTGGGCGCAAAGCTCGACGTTGCGTGCCAAATGCGGGTAAGGGAAAGAGCTGTTTTCAGCCCAGAATTCCGGGTGGACGAAAATTCCTCCCAGGGAAAAGGTGCCAGGACAAAAAGCGATTGTTATTTATCTAGTGTTAACGGGGACCCGTCATTGGCACCTGAGAGCCCAAGGCTGCCACCTCTTCCCTGGGCGCAAAGCTAGATAGTGCCTGCCACGTGCAGGTCAGAGAAAGTGCTTTGTTCAGCTGAGGATTCCAGACGGATGACGACTCCTCCCAGGGAAAAGGCTCCCAGGACAGAAAGCGATTGTTCCATTTCTAGTGTTAATGGGGGCCCGTCATTGGCATCTGAGAGCCCAAGGCTGCCTCCTTTTCCCTGGGCGCAAAGCACGACAGTGCGTGCCACGTGCTGGTCCCAGATAGTGCCACTTTACGGCCCAGAATTCCAGACAAATGAAGACTCCTCCCAGGGAAAAGGTGCCAGGACAGAAAGCCATTGTGCTTTTAGTAAAGGTAATGGTGCCCAATCATTGGCACCTGAGAGCCCAAGACTGCCACCTTTTCCCTGGACGCAAAGCTCGATGGTGCGTTCCACTTGCGGGTCCAGGAAAGTGCCGATTCTCAGACCAGAATTCCAAACCGATGAAAACTCCTCCCAGGGAAAAGGTGCCAGGACAGAAAGCCATTGTGCTTTTAGTAAAGGTAATGGTTCCCCATCATTGGCACCTGAGCGCCCAAGGCTGCCCCCTTTTCCCTGGGAGCAAAGCTCGACGGTGTGTACCTTGTGCGGGTTTGGGGCAGTGCCATTTTTGAACACAGAATTCCACACGGATGAAGATTCCTCCCTGAGAAAAGGTGCCAGGACAGAAAGCAAGTGTTATTTTTCTAGTGTTAACGGGGCCCCATCATTGGCACATGAGAGCCCAAGGCTGCCACGTTTTGCTTGGGCGCAAATGTCGAGGGTGCGTGCCACTTTCTTGTCTGGGAAAGTGCCATTTTTTTGCCCAGAATTCTAGACGGATGAAGATTCCTCCTAGGGAAAAGGTGCCAGGACAGAAAGTGATTGTTCCATTTCTAGGGTTAATGGGGCCCCATCATTGGCACCTGAGAGCCCACGTTTGCCTCCTTTAACATGGGTTCAAAGCACAACGGTGCGTCCTACGTGAGGGTTCGGGAAATTGCCGTTTCTCATTCCAGACTTCCAGACCCATGAAGATTCCTCCCAGGGAAAAGGTGGCAGGACACGAATGGATTTCTCCTTTTTCTGGGGTTAATGGGGCCCCATCATTGGCACCTGAGAGCCCAAGCCTGCCCCCTTTTCCCTGGGCGCAAAGCTCGACGGTGTGTACCTTGTGCGGGTCCGGGGAAGTGCCATTTTTGAACCCAGAATTCCAGACGGACGAAGATACCTCCCAGGGAAAAGGTGCCAGGTCACAAATTGAATTGTCTTTTTCTAGGGTCAATGGTGCCCCATCATTGGCACCTGAGAGTTCAAGGCTGCCACCTTTTCCGTGGGTGCAAACATCAACGGCGCGTACCACTTTCTTGTCCGGGAAAGTGCCGTTTTTCAGCTCTGAATTCCAGACGGATGAAGACTCCTCACAGGGAAGAGGCTTCCAGGACAGAAAGCGATTGTTCCATTTCTAGGGTTAATTGGGCTCCCATCATTGGCACCTGAGAGCCCAAGGCAGCCTCCTTTACCCTTGGCGTGACGCTCGACGGTGCATGCTACGTGAGGGTCCGGGACAGTGCCATTTTTCAGTCCAGAATTCCAGACCAATGAAAGTTCCTCCCAGGGAAAAGTTGCCAGGACACAAAGCCATTGAGCATTCTGTAAAGGTAATGGGGCCCCATCATTGGCACCTGAGAGCCCAAGGCTGCCACCTTTTCCCTGGGCGCAAAGCTCGACGGAGCGTGCTACGTGCGGGTCTGGGAAAGTGCCATTTTTCAGCCCAGAATTACAGACCGATGAAGATTCCTCCCAGGGAAAAGGTGCCAGGACAGAAAGCGATTGTTCCAGTTCTAGGGGTAATGGTGCCCCATCATTGGCACGTGTGAGCCCAAAGCTGCCACCTTTACCCAGGTCGCAATACTCGACGGTGCATAGTTTTGCGGGTCAGGGATAGTGCCATTTTTTCAGCCCAGATTTCCAGACAGATGAAGATTTCTCACTGGGAAAAGATGCCAGGACAGGAAACGGTTGTGCCTTTTCTAGGGTTATTGGTGCCCCATCATTGGCACCTGAGAGCCCAAGGCTGCCACCTTTATCCTGGTCGCAAAGCTCGACGGAGCGTGCTACGTGCGAGTCTGGGAAAGTGCCATTTTTCAGCCCAGAATTACAGACCGAGTAAGATTCCTCTCAGGGAAAAGGTGCCAGGACAGAAAGCGATTGTTCCAGTTCTAGGGGTAATGGGGCTCCATCATTGTCACGTGAGAGCCCAAAGCCGCCACCTTTACCCAGGTTGCAATACTCGACGGTGCATAATTGTGCGGGTCAGGGATAGTGCCATTTTTTCAGCCCAGAATTCCAGACCGATGAAGATTCCTCAGAGGGAAAAGGTGACAGGACACAAAGCCATTGTGTATTTTGTAAAGGTAATGGGGCCCCATCATTGGCACCTGAGAGCCCAAGGCTGCCACCTATTCTATGGTCGCAAAGCTCAATGGGGCCGCATTTGTGCGGGTCCAGGAAAGTTCCGATTTTCATCCCAGAATTCCAGACGGATGAAGATTCCTCCCAGGGAAAAGGTGCTAGGAGAGAAAGCGTTTGTGCGTTTTCTAATAATAATGGGGCCCCATCGTTGGCACCTGAGAGCCCAAGGCTTCCACCTTTTGCCTGGGCTCAAAGCTCAATGGAGCGTGCCAACTGCGAGTCCAGGAAAGTGCTGTTTTTCAGCCGAGATTTCCAGACGGATGAAGATTACTCCCATGGAAAAGGTGCAAGGACAGAAAGCGATTTTTACATTTCTTGGGTTAATGGGGCCCCATCATTGGCACCTGAGAGTCCAAGGCCCCCATTTTTTCCCTGGGCGTAAAGCCGGACGGTGCATGCCACATGCTCTTTTTTAAGCCCAGAATTCCAGATAGACGATGATTCCTCCCTGGGAAAAGGCGCCCAGACAGAAAGGGATTGTTCCATTTCTTGGGTTAATACGGCCCCATCATTGACTCCTGAGAGCCCAAGGCTGCCACCTTTTCCCTGGGCTCAAAGCTCGAAGGAGCGTGCCAAGTATGGGTCTGGATAGTGCCGTTTTTCAGCCCAGAATTCCAGACAGACAAAGATTCCTCCCAGAGAAAATGTGCCAGGACAGAAAGCGATTATGCGTTTCCTAGGGGTAATGGGGCCCCATCATTGCCACCTGATAACCCAAGGCTGCCACCTTTTCCCTGGGCTCAACGCTCGATGGAGTGTGCCAGCGGCGGGTAAGGGTACATGCTGTTTTTCAACCCAGATTTCCAGAATGACGAAGATTCCTCATATGGAAAATGTTCCAGGACAGAAAGCGATTGTTCCAGTTCTAGGGCAAATGTGGCCCTCTCATTGCCACATGACAGCCCAAGGCTGTCACCTTTTCCCTGGGCTCAAAGCTCAAAGGAGTGTGCCAGGTGGGGTCCGGGAAAGTGCCGTTTTTCAGTCCAGAATTCCAGATGGACGAGGATTACTGCTAGGGAAAAAAGTGCCAGGACAGAAAGTGATTGTTCCTTTTCTAGGGTTTATGGGGCCCCATCATTGGCACTTGAGAGCCAATGCTGCCACCTTTTCCCTCGGTGAGCACCCCAACGCTCCCTGTCACATGCGGGTTTTTCAATCCAGAAAAATGAACATTCCTCCCTTGGAAATCGTGCCAGGACAGAAAGCGATTATTCCTTTTCTAGGGTTAATGTGGACCCATCTTAGGCACCTGAGAGCCCAAGGCTGCCACCTTTTCCCTGGGCTCAAAGCTCGACAGTGCGGGCGAGGTGCGGGTCTGGGAAAGTTCCAGTTTTCAGCCCAGAATTGCAGAGGGCCCAAGATTCCTCCCAGGGAAAAGGTGCTAGGACAGAAAGGGATTGTGCCTTTTCTAGGACTAATGGGGCCCCATCATTGCCACCTCAGAGCCTAAGGCTGCCACCTTTTCCCTGGGCTCAAAGCTCGACGGAGCGTGCCAAGTGCGGGTGAGGGAAAGTGCCGTGTTTCAGCCCAGAATTCCAGGCAGACCATGATTCCTCCCAGGGAAAAGGTGCCAGGACAGAAAGCTATTGTGCCTTTCTTAGAGGTAATGGTGCCCCATCATTGACACCTGAGAGCCCAAGCCTGCCACCTTTTCCCTGGGCTCAAATCTCGACAGAGTGTGCCAGGTGCTGGTCAGGGTACCCCTTTTTTCAGCCCAGATTTCCAGAATGACGAAGATTCGTCACAGGGAAAATGTGTCGAAATAGAAAGCGATTGTTCCAGTTCTAGGGTAAATGTGGCCCCCTCATTGGCACCTCACAGCCCAAGGCTGTCACCTTTTCCCTGGGCTCAAAGCCCGACGGTGCGTGCCACATGCGGGTTTTTCAGCCCAGAATTCCAGATGGACGATGATTCCTCCCAGGGATAAGGTGCCAGGACAGAAAGCGATTGCTCCTTTTCTAGGGTTAATGCGGCCCCATCTTTGGGATCTGAGAGCCCAAGGCTGCCACCTTTTCCCTGGGCTCAAAGCTCGACGGAGAGTGCCAAGTGCGGGTCCGGGAAAGTGCCGTTTCTCAGCCCAGAATTCCAGACGGACGAAGATTCCTCCCTGGGAAAATGTGCTAGCAGAGAAAGCGATTGTGCCTCTTCTAGGGGTAATGCGGTCCCATCATTGGCACCTGAGAGCGCAAGGCTGCCATCTTTTCCCTGGCCTCTAAGCACGACGGAGGGTGCCAAGTGCGGGCCCGGGAAAGTGCTGTTTTTCAGACCAGAATTCCAGACGGATGAAGATTCCTCCTTTAGAAAAGGTGCCAGGACAGAAAGCGATTGTTCCTTTTCTAGGGTTAATGGGGTCCCATCATTGACACCAGAGAGCCCAAGGCTGCCGCCTTTTCCCTGGGCGCACACCCCAAAGGTCCATGTCGCATGCGGGTTTTTCAGCCCAGAATTCCAGACGGATGAAGATTCCTTCCTGGGAAATCGTGCCAGGACAGAAAGAGATTGTTATTTTTCTAGGGTTAATGCGGACCCATCTTAGGCACCTGACAGCCCAAGGCTGCCACCTTTTTCCTGGGCTCAAAGCTCGACAGTGCGGTCGAGGTGCGGGTCTGGGAAAGTGCCGGTTTTCAGCCCAGAATTCCAGACGGACCAAGATTCCTCCCAGGGAAAAAGTGCCAGGACAGAAAGTGATTGTTCCAATTCTAGGGTAAACGCGGCCCACTCATTGGCACCTGACAGCCCAAGGCTGTCACCTTTTCCCTGGTCGCAAAGCCCGACGGTGAGTGGCATTTGCAGGTTTTTCAGCCCAGATTTTCAGACGGATGAACATTTCTGCCAGGGAAAATGTGCCAGGACAGAAAGCGATTCTTCCTTTTCTAGTGTTAATGCGGCCCCACTTTTGGCAACTGAGAGCCCAAGGCTGCCTCCTTTTCCCTGGGCTGAAAGCTTCACGGAGCATACAAGGTGCGGGTCAGGGAAAGTGCCGTTTATCAGCCCAGAATTCCAAGCGGTTTAAAATTCTACCCTGGGATAAAGTTCCAAGACAGAAAGCAATTGTTCCATTTCTAAGTTTAAGGGGCCCCATCGCTGGCACTTGTGAGCCAAAAGCTGCCACCTTTTCCCTGGCCTCAAAGTTCGACGGATTGTGCCAGGAGCGCTTCTGGGCAAGGGTAATTTTTCAGTCCAGATTTCCAGAAGGATGAAGATTCCTCCCAGGGAAAAGGTGCCTGGACAGAAAGCGTTTGTTCCTTTTCTAGTGTTAATGGGGCCCCATCATTGGCACTTGAGAGCTGAAGGTTGCCACCTATTCCCTGGGCGCAAAGCTAGGCGGTGCATGCCACATGCGGTTTTTTCAGCCCAGAAATCGAGACGGACGATGATTCCTCCCAGGGAAAAGGTGCCAGTACAGAAAGTGATTGTTCCTTTTCTAGGGTTAATGTGGCCCCATCTTTGGCAGCTGAGAGCCCAAGACTGCCACCTTTTCCCTGGCCTCAAAGCACGACGGAGGGTACCAGGTGCGGGTCAGGGAAAGTGCCGTTTATGAGCCCGGAATTCCAGGCAGACCATGATTCATCCCAGGGAAAAGGTGCCAGGACAGAAAGCGATTGTGCCTTTCTTAGGGGTAATGGGGCCCCATCATTGGCAGCTTAGAGCCCAAGCGTGACACCTTTTCCCTGGGCTCAAAGCTCGACAGAGTGTGCCAGGTGCTGGTCAGGGTACGTGCCTTTTTTCAGTCCAGATTTCCAGAATGACGAAGATTCCTCCCAGGGAAAATGTGCCAGTATAGAAAGCGATTGTTCCAGTTCTAGGGTAAATGCGGCCCCCTCATTGGCACGTCACAGCCCAAGGATGTCACCTTTTCCCTGGGCTCAAAGCCCAACGGTGCGTGCCACATGCAGTTTTTTCAGCCCAGACTTCCAGATGGACGATGATTCCTCCAAGGGAAAAGGTGCCAGGACAGAAAGCGATTGCTCCATTTCTAGGGTTAATGCGGCCCCATCTTTGGGATCTGAGAGCCCAAGGCTGCACCTTTTCCCTGGGCTCAAACCTCAATGGAGCGTGGCAAGTGCGAGTCAGGGAAATTGCGGTTTTTCAGCCCAGATTTCCAGACAGACGAAGATTCCTCCCTGGGAAAAGGTGCAAGGACAGAAAGCGATTTTTACATTTCTTGAGTTAATGGGGCCCCATCATTGACACCTTAGAGTCCAAGGCTGCCATCTTTTCCCATGGGTGCAAAGCCGGACGGTGCAAGCCACATGCTGTTTTTAAACCCAGAATTCCAGATGGACGATGATTCCTCCCTAAGAAAATCTGCTAGGACAGAAAGGGATTATTCCATATCTTGGGTTAATGGGGCCCCATCATTGGCAGCTGAGAGCACCTTTTCCCAGGGAGAAATCCTAGCTGGCCTGGAATTCTGGGATGAGAAACGGCACATTCCCGGACTTGCAAGTGGCACGCGCCGTCGACATTTGCGCCCAGGGAAAAGGTGGCAGCCTTGGGCTCTCAGGTGCCAAAGATGAGGTCCCATTACCCCTAGAGAAGGCACAATGGCTTTCTGTCCTGACACCTTTTCCCAGAGAGGAATCGACTTCCGTCTGGAATTCTGGGCTGAAAAACTGCCCTTTCCCGGACCCGCACAGGGTATGCACCGTCGAGCTTTGCACCCAGGGAAAAGGTGGCAGCCTTGGGCTCTCAGGTGCCAATGATGGGGCCCAATTAGCATTACAAAATACACAATGGCTTTGTCTCCTGGTACCTTTTCCCTCTGAGGAATCTTCATAGGTCTGGAATTCTGGGCTGAAAAATGGCACTTTCCCGGACCCGCACATGGAATGCTCCGTCGAGATTTGCGCCCAGGGAAAAGGGGGCAGTCTTGGGCTCTCAGGTGCCATTGATGGTGCCCCATTACCCCTACAAAAGGCACAATTGCTTTCTGTCCTGGCACCTTTTCCCAGGGAGGAATCTTCATCGGTTTGGAATTCTGGTCTGAGAATCGGGACTTTCCTGGACCCGCAAGTGGCACGCACCGTTGAGCTTTGCGTGCAGGGAAAAGGTGGCAGTCTTGGGCTCTCAGGGTCAATGATGGAGCCCCATTAACCCTAGAAAAGGAACAATCGCTTTCTATCCTGACACCTTTTCCCAGGGAGGAATCTTCATCGGTCTGGAATTCTGGAATGAGAAACGGCAATTTCCCGGACCCTCACGTAGCACGCATGGTCGAGCTTTGCGCCCAGGGTATAGGAGGCAACCTTGGGCTCTCAGGTGCCAATGATGGAGCCTGATTAACCCTAGAACTGGAACAATCGCTTTCTGTCCTGGGAGCCTCTTCCCTGTGAGGAGTCCTCATCCGTCTGGAATTGAGAGCTGAAAAACGGCACTTTTCCAGACAAGAAAGTGGTACGCGCTGTTGATGTTTGCGCCCACGGAAAAGGTGGCAGCCTTGAACTCTGAGGTGCCAATGATGGGGCACCATTGACCCTAGAAAAGGACAATTCGATTTCTGACCTGGCACCTTTTCCCTGGGAGGTGTCTTCATCCGTCTGGAATTCTGGGCTGAAAAATGACACTTCCCCGGACCCGCAAGTGGCACGCGCCGTCGACATTTGCGCCCAGGCAAAAGGTGGCAGCCTTGGGCTCTCAGGTGCCAATGATGGGGCCCCGTTAACACTAGAAAAATAACACTTGCTTTCTGTCCTGGCACCTTTTCCCAGGGAGGAATCTTCGTCCGTCTGGAAATCTGGCTTCAAAAATGGCACTGGCCCAAACCCGCACAAGGTACACACCGTCGAGCTTTGCGCCCAGGGAAAAGGGGGCAGCCTTGGGCTCTCAGGTGCCAATGATGGTGCCCCATTACCCCTACAAAAGGCACAATGGCTTTCTGTCCTGGCACCTTTTCCCAGGGAGGAATCTTCATCGGTTTGGAATTCTGGTCTGAGAATCGGCACTATCCTGGACCCGCAAGTGGAACGCACCATTGAGCTTTGCGTCCAGGGAAAAGGTGGCAGTCTTGGGCTCTCAGGTGCCAATGATGGGGTCCCATTAGCTTTACAAAAAACAGAATGGCTTTCTGTCCTGGCACCTTTTCCCTGGGAGGAGTCTTCATTGGTCTGGAATTCCGGGCTGTAAAATGGCACTTTCTGGGACCAGCACGTGGCACGCACTGTCGTGCTTTGCGCCCAGGGAAAAGGAGGCAACCTCTGGCTCTCAGATTCCAAAGATGGGCCCCCATTAACACTAGAAATGGAACAATCGCTTTCTGTCCTGGGAGCACTTTCCCTGGGAGGAGTCGTCATCCGTCTGGAATTCTGGGCTGAACAAAGCACTTTCTCTGACCTGCACGTGGCAGGCACCATCTAGCTTTGTCCCCAGGGAGAAAGTGGCAGCCTTGGGCTCTCAGGTGCCAACGATGGGTCCCCGTTAAGACTAGATAAATAACAATCGCTTTCTGTCCTGGCACCTTTTCCCTGAGAGGAATTTTTGTCCGTCTGGAATTCTGGGCTGAAAAATGGCACTTCCCCGGACCTTCAAGTGGAACGCACCGTCGAGCTTTGTGCCCAGGCAAAAGGTGGCAGCCTTGGTCTCTCAGGTGCCAATGACGGGCCCCATTACCCCTAGAAAAAGAACAATGGCTTTCTGTCCTGGCACCTTTTCCCAGGGAGGAATCTTCATTGGTCTGGAATTCTGGGCTGAATGCGGCTCTTTCCCTTACCCGCATGTGGCACGCACCGTCGAGCTTTGCGCCCAGGGAAAAGGTGGCAGCCCTGGGCTCTCAGCTGCCAATTTTGAGGCCCCATTAACCCTAGAAAAGGCACAATCGCTTTCTGTCCTGGCACCTTTTCCCAGGGAGAAATCTTCGCTGGCCTGGAATTCTGGGATGAGAAACGGCACATTCCCAGCCTTGCAAGTGGCACGCGCCGTCGACATTTGAGCCCAGGGAAAAGGTGGCAGCCTTGGGCTCTCAGGTGCCAAAGATGAGGTCCCATTACCCCTAGAAAAGGCACAATGGCTTTCTGTCCTGACACCTTTTCCCAGAGAGGAATCGACATTCGTCTGGAATTCTGGGCTGAAAAACGGCCCTTTCCCGGACCCGCACAGGGTATGCACCGTCGAGCTTTGCACCCAGGGAAAAGGTGGCAGCCTTGGGCTCTCAGGTGCCAATGATGGGGCCCAATTAGCATTACAAAATACACAATGGCTTTGTCTCCTGGTACCTTTTCCCTCTGAGGAATCTTCATAGGTCTGGAATTCTGGGCTGAAAAATGGCACTTTCCCGGACCCGCACATGGAATGCTCCGTCGAGATTTGCGCCCAGGGAAAAGGGGGCAGTCTTGGGCTCTCAGGTGCCATTGATGGTGCCCCATTACCCCTACAAAAGGCACAATGGCTTTCTGTCCTGGCACCTTTTCCCAGGGAGGAATCTTCATCGGTTTGGAATTCTGGTCTGAGAATCGGGACTTTCCTGGACCCGCAAGTGGCACGCACCGTTGAGCTTTGCGTGCAGGGAAAAGGTGGCAGTCTTGGGCTCTCAGGGTCAATGATGGAGCCCCATTAACCCTAGAAAAGGAACAATCGCTTTCTATCCTGACACCTTTTCCCAGGGAGGAATCTTCATCGGTCTGGAATTCTGGAATGAGAAACGGCAATTTCCCGGACCCTCACGTAGCACGCATGGTCGAGCTTTGCGCCCAGGGTATAGGAGGCAACCTTGGGCTCTCAGGTGCCAATGATGGAGCCTGATTAACCCTAGAACTGGAACAATCGCTTTCTGTCCTGGGAGCCTCTTCCCTGTGAGGAGTCCTCATCCGTCTGGAATTGAGAGCTGAAAAACGGCACTTTTCCAGACAAGAAAGTGGTACGCGCTGTTGATGTTTGCGCCCACGGAAAAGGTGGCAGCCTTGAACTCTGAGGTGCCAATGATGGGGCACCATTGACCCTAGAAAAGGACAATTCGATTTCTGACCTGGCACCTTTTCCCTGGGAGGTGTCTTCATCCGTCTGGAATTCTGGCTGAAAAATGACACTTCCCCGGACACGCAAGTGGCACGCGCCGTCGACATTTGCGCCCAGGCAAAAGGTGGCAGCCTTGGGCTCTCAGGTGCCAATGATGGGGCCCCGTTAACACTAGAAAAATAACACTTGCTTTCTGTCCTGGCACCTTTTCCCAGGGAGGAATCTTCGTCCGTCTGGAAATCTGGGTTCAAAAATGGCACTGGCCCAAACCCGCACAAGGTACACACCGTCGAGCTTTGCGCCCAGGGAAAAGGGGGCAGCCTTGGGCTCTCAGGTGCCAATGATGGTGCCCCATTACCCCTACAAAAGGCACAATGGCTTTCTGTCCTGGCACCTTTTCCCAGGGAGGAATCTTCATCGGTTTGGAATTCTGGTCTGAGAATCGGCACTATCCTGGACCCGCAAGTGGAACGCACCATTGAGCTTTGCGTCCAGGGAAAAGGTGGCAGTCTTGGGCTCTCAGGTGCCAATGATGGGGTCCCATTAGCTTTACAAAAAACAGAATGGCTTTCTGTCCTGGCACCTTTTCCCTGGGAGGAGTCTTCATTGGTCTGGAATTCCGGGCTGTAAAATGGCACTTTCTGGGACCAGCACGTGGCACGCACTGTCGTGCTTTGCGCCCAGGGAAAAGGAGGCAACCTCTGGCTCTCAGATTCCAAAGACGGGCCCCCATTAACACTAGAAATGGAACAATCGCTTTCTGTCCTGGGAGCACTTTCCCTGGGAGGAGTCGTCATCCGTCTGGAATTCTGGGCTGAACAAAGCACTTTCTCTGACCTGCACGTGGCAGGCACCATCTAGCTTTGTCCCCAGGGAGAAAGTGGCAGCCTTGGGCTCTCAGGTGCCAACGATGGGTCCCCGTTAAGACTAGATAAATAACAATCGCTTTCTGTCCTGGCACCTTTTCCCTGAGAGGAATTTTTGTCCGTCTGGAATTCTGGGCTGAAAAATGGCACTTCCCCGGACCTTCAAGTGGAACGCACCGTCGAGCTTTGTGCCCAGGCAAAAGGTGGCAGCCTTGGTCTCTCAGGTGCCAATGACGGGCCCCATTACCCCTAGAAAAAGAACAATGGCTTTCTGTCCTGGCACCTTTTCCCAGGGAGGAATCTTCATTGGTCTGGAATTCTGGGCTGAATGCGGCTCTTTCCCTTACCCGCATGTGGCACGCACCGTCGAGCTTTGCGCCCAGGGAAAAGGTGGCAGCCCTGGGCTCTCAGCTGCCAATTTTGAGGCCCCATTAACCCTAGAAAAGGCACAATCGCTTTCTGTCCTGGCACCTTTTCCCAGGGAGAAATCTTCGCTGGCCTGGAATTCTGGGATGAGAATCTGCACATTCCCGGACTTGCAAGTGGCACGCACCGTAGACATTTGCGCCCAGGGAAAAGATGGCAGCCTTGGGCTCTCAGGTGCCAAAGATGAGGTCCCACTACCCCTAGAAAAGGCACAATGGCTTTCTGTCCTGACACCTTTTCCCAGAGAGGAATCAACTTCCATCTGGAATTCTGGGCTGAAAAACGGCCCTTTCCCGGACCCGCACAGGGTATGCCCCGTCGAGCTTTGCACCCAGGGAAAAGGTGGCAGCCTTGGGCTCACAGGTGCCAATGATGGGGCCCAATTAGCATTACAAAATACACAATGGCTTTGTCTCCTGGTACCTTTTCCCTCTGAGGAATCTTCATAGGTCTGGAATTCTGGGCTGAAAAATGGCACTTTCCCAGACCCGCACGAGGAACGCTCCGTCGAGCTTTGCGCCCAGGGAAAAGGTGGCAGCCTTGGGCTCTCAGTGGCCAATGATGGGGCCCCGTTAACAGTAGAAAAATAACACTTTCTTTCTGTCCTGGCACCTTTTCCCAGGGAGGAATCTTCATCGGTTTGGAATTCTGGTCTGAGAATCGGCACTTTCCTGGACCCGCAAGTGGAACGCACCATCGAGCTTTGCGTCCAGGGAAAAGGTGGCAGTCTTGGGCTATCAGGTGCCAATGATGGGGCCCCATTACCTTTACAAAAAGCACAATGGCTTTCTGTCCTGGCACCTTTTCCCTGGGAGGAGTCTTCATTGGTCTGGAATTCTGGGCTGTAAAATGGCACTTTCTGGGACCAGCACGTGGCACGCACTGTCGTGCTTTGCGCCCAGGGAAAAGGAGGCAACCTCTGGCTCTCAGATGCCAATGACGGGCCCCCATTAACACTAGAAATGGAACAATCACTTTCTGTCCTGGGAGCCTTTTCCCTGGGAGGAGTCGTCAGCCGTCTGGAATCCTGGGCTGAACAAAGCACTTTCTCTGACCTGCACGTGGCAGGCGCCATCTAGCTTTGCGCCCAGGCAAAAGGTGGCAGCCTTGGGCTGTCAGGTGCCAATGTTGGGTCCCCGTTAACACTAGATAAATAAGAATCGCTTTCTGTCCTGGCACCTTTTCCCTGGGAGGAATTTTCGTCCGTCTGGAATTCTGGGCTGAAAAACGGCACTTCCCCCGACCTGCAAGTGGAACGCACCGTCGAGCTTTGTGCCCAGGCAAAATGTGGCAGCCTTGGGCTCTCAGGTGCCAATGATGGGGCCCCATTACCCCTAGAAAAAGAACAATGGCTTTCTGTCCTGGCACCTTTTCCCAGGGAGGAATCTTCATTTGTCTGGAATTCTGGGCTGAAAACGGCTCATTCCCTTACCCGCATGTGGCACGCACTGTCGAGCTTTGCGCCCAGGGAAAAGGTGGCAGCCCTGGGCTCTCAGCTGCCAATTTTGGGGCCCCATTAACCCTAGAAAAGGCACATTGGATTTCTGTCCTGGCACCTTTTCCCTGGGAGAAATCTTCGCTGGCCTGGAATTCTGGGATGAGAAACGGCACATTCCCGGACTTGCAAGTGGCACGCGCCGTCGACATTTGCACCCAGGGAAAAGGTGGCAGCCTTGGGCTCGCAGGTGCCAATGATGGGGCCCCATTACCCCTAGAAACGGCGCAATGGCTTTCTGTCCTGGCACCTTTTCCCAGGGAGGAATCTTCGTCCGTCTGGAAATCTGGGTTCAAAAATGGCACTGCCCCAAACCCGCACAAGGTACACACCGTCGAGCTTTGCGCCCAGGGAAAAGGGGGCAGCCTTGGGCTCTAAGGTGCCAATGATGGTGCCCCATTACCCCTACAAAAGGCACAATGGCTTTCTGTCCTGGCACCTTTTCCCAGGGAGGAATCTTCATCGGTTTGGAATTCTGGTCTGAGAATCGGCACTTTCCTGGACCCGCAAGTGGAACGCACCATCGAGCTTTGCGTCCAGGGAAAAGGTGGCAGTCTTGGGCTCTCAGGTGCCAATGATGGGGCCCCATTACCTTTACAAAAAACACAATGGCTTTCTGTCCTGGCACCTTTTCCCTGGGAGGAGTCTTCATTGGTCTGGAATTCTGGGCTGTAAAATGGCACTTTCTGGGACCAGCACGTGGCACGCACTGTCGTGCTTTGCGCTCAAGGAAAAGGAGGCAACCTCTGGCTCTCAGATGCCAATGACGGGCCCCCATTAACACTAGAAATGGAACAATCGCTTTCTGTCCTGGGAGCACTTTCCCTGGGAGGAGTCGTCCTCCGTCTGGAATTCTGGGCTGAAAAATGACACTTCCCCGGACCCGCACAGGGTATGCACCGTCGAGCTTTGCACCCAGGGAAAAGGTGGCAGCCTTGGGCTCACAGGTGCCAATGATGGGGCCCAATTAGCATTACAAAATACACAATGGCTTTGTCTCCTGGTACCTTTTCCCTCTGAGGAATCTTCATAGGTCTGGAATTCTGGGCTGAAAAATGGCACTTTCCCAGACCCGCACGAGGAACGCTCCGTCGAGCTTTGCGCCCAGGGAAAAGGTGGCAGCCTTGGGCTCTCAGTGGCCAATGATGGGGCCCCGTTAACAGTAGAAAAATAACACTTTCTTTCTGTCCTGGCACCTTTTCCCAGGGAGGAATCTTCGTCCGTCTGGAAATCTGGGTTCAGAAATGGCACTGCCCCAAACCCGCACAAGGTACACACCGTCGAGCTTTGCGCCCAGGGAAAAGGGGGCAGCCTTGGGCTCTCAGGTGCCAATGATGGTGCCCCATTACCCCTACAAAAGGCACAATGGCTTTCTGTCCTGGCACCTTTTCCCAGGGAGGAATCTTCATCGGTTTGGAATTCTGGTCTGAGAATCGGCACTTTCCTGGACCCGCAAGTGGAACGCACCATCGAGCTTTGCGTCCAGGGAAAAGGTGGCAGTCTTGGGCTCTCAGGTGCCAATGATGGGGCCCCATTACCTTTACAAAAAGCACAATGGCTTTCTGTCCTGGCACCTTTTCCCTGGGAGGAGTCTTCATTGGTCTGGAATTCTGGGCTGTAAAATGGCACTTTCTGGGACCAGCACGTGGCACGCACTGTCGTGCTTTGCGCCCAGGGAAAAGGAGGCAACCTCTGGCTCTCAGATGCCAATGACGGGCCCCCATTAACACTAGAAATGGAACAATCACTTTCTGTCCTGGGAGCCTTTTCCCTGGGAGGAGTCGTCAGCCGTCTGGAATCCTGGGCTGAACAAAGCACTTTCTCTGACCTGCACGTGGCAGGCGCCATCTAGCTTTGCGCCCAGGCAAAAGGTGGCAGCCTTGGGCTGTCAGGTGCCAATGTTGGGTCCCCGTTAACACTAGATAAATAAGAATCGCTTTCTGTCCTGGCACCTTTTCCCTGGGAGGAATTTTCGTCCGTCTGGAATTCTGGGCTGAAAAACGGCACTTCCCCCGACCTGCAAGTGGAACGCACCGTCGAGCTTTGTGCCCAGGCAAAATGTGGCAGCCTTGGGCTCTCAGGTGCCAATGATGGGGCCCCATTACCCCTAGAAAAAGAACAATGGCTTTCTGTCCTGGCACCTTTTCCCTGGGAGGAGTCTTCATTGGTCTGGAATTCCGGGCTGTAAAATGGCACTTTCTGGGACCAGCACGTGGCACGCACTGTCGTGCTTTGCGCCCAGGGAAAAGGAGGCAACCTCTGGCTCTCAGATTCCAAAGACGGGCCCCCATTAACACTAGAAATGGAACAATCGCTTTCTGTCCTGGGAGCACTTTCCCTGGGAGGAGTCGTCATCCGTCTGGAATTCTGGGCTGAACAAAGCACTTTCTCTGACCTGCACGTGGCAGGCACCATCTAGCTTTGTCCCCAGGGAGAAAGTGGCAGCCTTGGGCTCTCAGGTGCCAACGATGGGTCCCCGTTAAGACTAGATAAATAACAATCGCTTTCTGTCCTGGCACCTTTTCCCTGAGAGGAATTTTTGTCCGTCTGGAATTCTGGGCTGAAAAATGACACTTCCCCGGACCTTCAAGTGGAACGCACCGTCGAGCTTTGTGCCCAGGCAAAAGGTGGCAGCCTTGGTCTCTCAGGTGCCAATGACGGGCCCCATTACCCCTAGAAAAAGAACAATGGCTTTCTGTCCTGGCACCTTTTCCCAGGGAGGAATCTTCATTGGTCTGGAATTCTGGGCTGAATGCGGCTCTTTCCCTTACCCGCATGTGGCACGCACCGTCGAGCTTTGCGCCCAGGGAAAAGGTGGCAGCCCTGGGCTCTCAGCTGCCAATTTTGAGGCCCCATTAACCCTAGAAAAGGCACAATCGCTTTCTGTCCTGGCACCTTTTCCCAGGGAGAAATCTTCGCTGGCCTGGAATTCTGGGATGAGAAACGGCACATTCCTGGACTTCAAGTGGCACGCGCCGTCGACATTTGAGCCCAGGGAAAAGGTGGCAGCCTTGGGCTCTCAGGTGCCAAAGATGAGGTCCCATTACCCCTAGAAAAGGCACAATGGCTTTCTGTCCTGACACCTTTTCCCAGAGAGGAATCGACATTCGTCTGGAATTCTGGGCTGAAAAACGGCCCTTTCCTGGACCCGCACAGGGTATGCACCGTCGAGCTTTGCACCCAGGGAAAAGGTGGCAGCCTTGGGCTCTCAGGTGCCAATGATGGGGCCCAATTAGCATTACAAAATACACAATGGCTTTGTCTCCTGGTACCTTTTCCCTCTGAGGAATCTTCATAGGTCTGGAATTCTGGGCTGAAAAATGGCACTTTCCCGGACCCGCACATGGAATGCTCCGTCGAGATTTGCGCCCAGGGAAAAGGGGGCAGTCTTGGGCTCTCAGGTGCCATTGATGGTGCCCCATTACCCCTACAAAAGGCACAATGGCTTTCTGTCCTGGCACCTTTTCCCAGGGAGGAATCTTCATCGGTTTGGAATTCTGGTCTGAGAATCGGGACTTTCCTGGACCCGCAAGTGGCACGCACCGTTGAGCTTTGCGTGCAGGGAAAAGGTGGCAGTCTTGGGCTCTCAGGGTCAATGATGGAGCCCCATTAACCCTAGAAAAGGAACAATCGCTTTCTATCCTGACACCTTTTCCCAGGGAGGAATCTTCATCGGTCTGGAATTCTGGAATGAGAAACGGCAATTTCCCGGACCCTCACGTAGCACGCATGGTCGAGCTTTGCGCCCAGGGTATAGGAGGCAACCTTGGGCTCTCAGGTGCCAATGACGGGCCCCCATTAACACTAGAAATGGAACAATCGCTTTCTGTCCTGGGAGCCCTTTCCCTGGGAGGAGTCGTCATCCGTCTGGAATCCTGGGCTGAACAAAGCACTTTCTCTGACCTGCACGTGGCAGGCACCATCTAGCTTTGTGCCCAGGGAAAAGGTGGCAGCCTTGGGCTCTCAGGTGCCAATGATGGGTCCTCGTTAACACTAGATAAATAAAAATCGCTTTCTGTCCTGGCACCTTTTCCCTGGGAGGAATTTTCGTCCGTCTGGAATTCTGGGCTGAAAAACGGCACTTCCCCGGACCTGCAAGTGGAACGCACCGTCGAGCTTTGTGCCCAGGCAAAAGGTGGCAGCCTTGGGCTCTCAGGTGCCAATGATGGGGCCCCATTACCCCTAGAAAAAGAACAATCGCTTTCTGTCCTGGCACTTTTTCCCAGGGAGAAATCTTCGCTGGCCTGTAATTCTGGGATGAGAAACGGCACATTCCCGGACTTGCAAGTGGCACGCGCCGTCGACATTTGCGCCCAGGGAAAAGGTGGCAGCCTTGGGCTCGCAGGTGCCAATGATGGGGCCCCATTACCCCTAGAAACGGCGCAATGGCTTTCTGTCCTGACACCTTTTCCCAGAGAGGAATCGACTTCTGTCTGGAATTCTGGGCTGAAAAACGGCCCTTTCCTGGACCCGCATAGGGTATGCACCGTCAAGCTTTGCACCCAGGGAAAAGGTGGCAGCCTTGGGCTCTCAGGTGCCAATGATGGGGCCCAATTAGCATTACAAAATACACAATGGCTTTGTCTCCTGGTACCTTTTCCCTCTGAGGAATCTTCATAGGTCTGGAATTCTGGGCTGAAAAATGGCACTTTCCCGGACCCGCACGTGGAACGCTCCGTCGAGCTTTGCGCCCAGGGAAAAGGTGGCAGCCTTGGTCTCTCAGGTGTCAATTTTGGGGCCCCATGAACCCTAGAAAAGGCACAATTGCTTTCTGTCCAGGCACCTTTTCCCTGGGAGAAATCTTCATCGGCCTCGAATTCTGGGATGAGAAACAGCACATTCCTGAACCCGCAAGTGGCACGCACCGTCGAGCTTTGCGCTCAGGGTATAGGAGGCAACCTTGGGCTCTCAGGTGCCAATGATGGGGCCCGATTAACCCTAGAAATGGAACAATCGCTTTCTGTCCTGGGAGCCTCTTCCCTGTGAGGAGTCTTCATCCGTCTGGAATTCAGGGCTGAAAAACGGCACTTTCCCGGACAAGAAAGTAGTTCGCGCCGTTGATGTTTGCACCCACGGAAAAGGTGGCAGCCTTGAACTCTGAGGTGCCAATGATGGGGCACCATTGACCCTAGAAAAGGACAATTCGATTTCTGACCTGGCACCTTTTCCCTGGGAGGTGTCTTCGTCCGTCTGGAATTCTGGGCTGAAAAATGGCACTTCCCCGGACACGCAAGTGGCACGCGCCGTCGACATTTGAGCCCAGGCAAAAGGTGGCAGCCTTGGGCTCTCAGGTGCCAATGATGGGGCCCCGTTAACACTAGAAAAATAACACTTGCTTTCTGTCCTGGCACCTTTTCCCAGGGAGGAATCTTCGTCTGTCTGGAAATCTGGGTTCAGAAATGGCACTGCCCCAAACCCGCACAAGGTACACACCGTCGAGCTTTGCGCCCAGGGAAAAGGGGGCAGCCTTGGGCTCTCAGGTGCCAATGATGGTGCCCCATTACCCCTACAAAAGGCACAATGGCTTTCTGTCCTGGCACCTTTTCCCAGGGAGGAATCTTCGTCTGTCTGGAAATCTGGGTTCAGAAATGGCACTGCCCCAAACCCGCACAAGGTACACACCGTCGAGCTTTGCGCCCAGGGAAAAGGGGGCAGCCTTGGGCTCTCAGGTGCCAATGATGGTGCCCCATTACCCCTACAAAAGGCACAATGGCTTTCTGTCCTGGCACCTTTTCCCAGGGAGGAATCTTCATCGGTTTGGAATTCTGGTCTGAGAATCGGCACTTTCCTGGACCCGCAAGTGGAACGCACCATCGAGCTTTGCGCCCAGGCAAAAGGTGGCAGCCTTGGGCTGTCAGCTGCCAATGATGGGGCCCCGTTAACACTAGATAAATAACAATCGCTTTCTGTCCTGGCACCTTTTCCCTGGGAGGAATTTTCGTCCGTCTGGAATTCTGGGCTGAAAAACGGCACTTCCCCGGACCTGCAAGTGGAACGCACCGTCGAGCTTTGTGCCCAGGCAAAAGGTGGCAGCCTTGGGCTCTCAGGTGCCAATGATGGGGCCCCATTACCCCTAGAAAAAGAACAATGGCTTTCTGTCCTGGCACCTTTTCCCAGGGAGGAATCTTCATTGGTCTGGAATTCTGGGCTGAAAACGGCTCATTCCCTTACCCGCATGTGGCACGCGCCGTCGAGCTTTGTGCCCAGGGAAAAGGTGGCAGCCCTGGGCTCTCAGCTGCCAATTTTGGGGCCCCATTAACCCTAGAAAAGACACAAACGCTTTCTGTCCTGGCACCTTTTCCCTGGGAGAAATCTTCGCTGGCCTGGAATTCTGGGATGAGAAACGGCACATTCCCGGACTTGCAAGTGGCACGCGCCGTCGACATTTGCGCCCAGGGAAAAGGTGGCAGCCTTGGGCTCTCAGGTGCCAAAGATGAGGTCCCATTACCCCTAGAAAAGGCACAATGGCTTTCTGTCCTGACACCTTTTCCCAGAGAGGAATTGACTTCCGTCTGGAATTTTTGGCTGAAAAACGGCCCTTTCCCGGACCCGCACAGGGTATGCACTGTCGAGCTTTGCACCCAGGGAAAAGGTGGCAGCCTTGGGCTCTCAGGTGCCAATGATGGGGCCCAATTAGCATTACAAAATACACAATGGCTTTGTCTCCTGGTACCTTTTCCCTCTGAGGAATCATCATAGGTCTGGAATTCTGGGCTGAAAAATGGCACTTTCCCGGACCCGCACGTGGAACGCTCCGTCGAGCTTTGCGCCCAGGGAAAAGGTGGCAGCCTTGGTCTCTCAGGTGTCAATTTTGGGGCCCCATGAACCCTAGAAAAGGCACAATTGCTTTCTGTCCAGGCACCTTTTCTCTGGGAGAAATCTTCATCGGCCTCGAATTCTGGGATGAGAAAAACAGC
Source organism: Pithys albifrons albifrons (assembly GCF_047495875.1). Classification (NCBI taxonomy): domain Eukaryota; kingdom Metazoa; phylum Chordata; class Aves; order Passeriformes; family Thamnophilidae; genus Pithys; species Pithys albifrons. Next base: position 8,211,729 of record NC_092480.1, on the reverse strand, counting down.
ACATTCCTGGACCCGCAAGTGGCACGCACCGTCGAGCTTTGCGCTCAGGGAAAAGGTTGCAGCCTTCGGCTCTCAGGTGTCAATGATGGAGCCCCATTAACCCTAGAAAAGGAACAATCGCTTTCTGTCCTGACACCTTTTCCCAGGGAGGAATCTTCATCGGTCTGGAATTCTGGAATGAGAAACGGCAATTTCCCGGACCCTCACGTAGCACGCATGGTCGAGCTTTGCGCCCAGGGTATAGGAGGCAACCTTGGGCTCTCAGGTGCCAATGATGGGGCCCGATTAACCCTAGAAATGGAACAATCGCTTTCTTTCCTGGGAGCCTCTTCCCTGTGAGGAGTCTTCATCCGTCTGGAATTGAGGGCTGAATAACGGCACTTTCCCGGACAAGAAAGTAGTTCGCGCCGTTGATGTTTGCACCCACGGAAAAGGTGGCAGCCTTGAACTCTGAGGTGCCAATGATGGGGCACCATTGACCCTAGAAAAGGACAATTCGATTTCTGACCTGGCACCTTTTCTTTGGGAGGTGTCTTCGTCCGTCTGGAATTCTGGGCTGAAAAATGGCACTTCCCCGGACACGCAAGTGGCACGCACCGTCGACATTTGCGCCCAGGCAAAAGGTGGCAGCCTTGGGCTCTCAGGTGCCAATGATGGGGCCCCGTTAACACTAGAAAAATAACACTTGCTTTCTGTCCTGGCACCTTTTCCCAGGGAGGAATCTTCGTCTGTCTGGAAATCTGGGTTCAAAAATGGCACTGCCCCAAACCCGCACAAGGTACACACCGTCGAGCTTTGCGCCCAGGGAAAAGGGGGCAGCCTTGGGCTCTCAGGTGCCAATGATGGTGCCCCATTACCCCTACAAAAGGCACAATGGCTTTCTGTCCTGGCACATTTTCCCAGGGAGGAATCTTCATCGGTTTGGAATTCTGGTCTGAGAATCGGCACTTTCCTGGACCCGCAAGTGGAACGCACCATCGAGCTTTGCGTCCAGGGAAAAGGTGGCAGTCTTGGGCTCTCAGGTGCCAATGATGGGGCCCCATTACCTTTACAAAAAACACAAAGGCTTTCTGTCCTGGCACCTTTTCCCTGGGAGGAGTCTTCATTGGTCTGGAATTCTGGGCTCTAAAATGGCACTTTCTGGGACCAGCACGTGGCACGCACTGTCGTGCTTTGCGCCCAGGGACAAGGAGGCAACCTCTGGCTCTCAGATGCCAATGACGGGCCCCCATTAACACTAGAAATGGAACAATCGCTTTCTGTCCTGGGAGCCCTTTCCCTGGGAGGAGTCTTCGTCCGTCTGGAATTCTGGGCTGAACAAAGCAGTTTCTCTGACCTGCACGTGGCAGGCACCATCTAGCTTTGCGCCCAGGCAAAAGGTGGCAGCCTTGGGCTCTCAGGTGCCAATGATGGGTCCTCGTTAACACTAGATAAATAAGAATCGCTTTCTGTCCTGGCACCTTTTCCCTGGGAGGAATTTTCGTCTGTCTGGAATTCTGGGCTGAAAAACGGCACTTCCCCGGACCTGCAAGTGGAACGCACCGTCGAGCTTTGTGCCCAGGCAAAAGGTGGCAGCCTTGGTCTCTCAGGTGCCAATGACGGGCCCCATTACCCCTAGAAAAGGCACAATCGCTTTCTGTCCTGGCACATTTTCCCTGGGAGAAATCTTCATTGCTCTGGAATTCTGGGCTGAAAACGGCTCTTTCCCTTACCCGCATGTGGCACGCACCGTCGAGCTTTTCGCCCAGGGAAAAGGTGGCAGCCCTGGGCTCTCAGGTGCCAATGATGGGGCCCCATTACCCCTAGAAAAAGAACAATCGCTTTCTGTCCTGGCACTTTTTCCCTGGGAGAAATCTTCGCTGGCCTGGAATTCTGGGATGAGAAACGGCACATTCCCGGAGTTGCAAGTGGCACGCGCCGTCGACATTTGCGCCCAGGGAAAAGGTGGCAGCCTTGGGCTCGCAGGTGCCAATGATGGGGCCCCATTACCCCTAGAAACGGCGCAAAGGTTTTCTGTCCTGACACCTTTACCCAGAGAGGAATCGACTTCTGTCTGGAATTCTGGGCTGAAAAACGGCCCTTTCCTGGACCCGCACAGGGTATGCACCGTCGAGCTTTGCACCCAGGGAAAAGGTGGCAGCCTTGGGCTCTCAGGTGCCAATGATGGGGCCCAATTAGCATTACAAAATACACAATGGCTTTGTCTCCTGGTACCTTTTCCCTCTGAGGAATCTTCATAGGTCTGGAATTCTGGGCTGAAAAATGGCACTTTCCCGGACCCGCACGTGGAACGCTCCGTCGAGCTTTGCGCCCAGGCAAAAGGTGGCAGCCTTGGGCTCTCAGGTGTCAATTTTGGGGCCCCATTAACCCTAGAAAAGGCACAATTGCTTTCTGTCCAGGCACCTTTTCCCTGGGAGAAATCTTCATCGGCCTCGAATTCTGGGATGAGAAACAGCACATTCCTGGACCCGCAAGTGGCACGCACCGTCGAGCTTTGCGCCCAGGGAAAGGTGGCAGCCTTGGGCTCTCAGGTGCCAATGATGGTGCCCCATTACCCCTACAAAAGGCACAATTGCTTTCTGTCCAGGCACCTTTTCCCTGGGAGAAATCTTCATCGGCCTCGAATTCTGGGCTGAAAAATGACACTTCCCCGGACCCGCAAGTGGCACGCGCCGTCGACATTTGCGCCCAGGCAAAAGGTGGCAGCCTTGGGCTCTCAGGTGCCAATGATGGGGCCCCGTTAACACTAGAAAAATAACACTTGCTTTCTGTCCTGGCACCTTTTCCCAGGGAGGAATCTTCGTCCGTCTGGAAATCTGGGTTCAAAAATGGCAGTGCCCCAAACCCGCACAAGGTACACACCGTCGAGCTTTGCGCCCAGGGAAAAGGGGGCAGCCTTGGGCTCTCAGGTGCCAATGATGGGGCCCAATTAGCATTACAAAATACACAATGGCTTTGTCTCCTGGTACCTTTTCCCTCTGAGGAATCTTCATAGGTCTGGAATTCTGGGCTGAAAAATGGCACTTTCCCGGACCCGCACGTGGAACGCTCCGTCGAGCTTTGCGCCCAGGCAAAAGGTGGCAGCCTTGGGCTCTCAGGTGTCAATTTTGGGGCCCCATTAACCCTAGAAAAGGCACAATTGCTTTCTGTCCAGGCACCTTTTCCCTGGGAGAAATCTTCATCGGCCTCGAATTCTGGGATGAGAAACAGCACATTCCTGGACCCGCAAGTGGCACGCACCGTCGAGCTTTGCGCCCAGGGAAAGGTGGCAGTCTTGGGCTCTCAGGTGCCAATGATGGTGCCCCATTACCCCTACAAAAGGCACAATTGCTTTCTCTCCAGGCACCTTTTCCCTGGGAGAAATCTTCATCGGTCTCGAATTCTGGGCTGAAAAATGACACTTCCCCGGACCCGCAAGTGGCACGCGCCGTCGACATTTGCGCCCAGGCAAAAGGTGGCAGCCTTGGGCTCTCAGGTGCCAATGATGGGGCCCCGTTAACACTAGAAAAATAACACTTGCTTTCTGTCCTGGCACCTTTTCCCAGGGAGGAATCTTCGTCCGTCTGGAAATCTGGGTTCAAAAATGGCACTGCCCCAAACCCGCACAAGGTACACACCGTCGAGCTTTGCGCCCAGGGAAAAGGGGGCAGCCTTGGGCTCTCAGGTGCCAATGATGGTGCCCCATTACCCCTACAAAAGGCACAATGGCTTTCTGTCCTGGCACCTTTTCCCAGGGAGGAATCTTCATCGGTTTGGAATTCTGGTCTGAGAATCGGCACTTTCCTGGACCCGCAAGTGGAACGCACCATCGAGCTTTGCGTCCAGGGAAAAGGTGGCAGTCTTGGGCTCTCAGGTTCCAATGATGGGGCCCCATTACCTTTACAAAAAACACAAAGGCTTTCTGTCCTGGCACCTTTTCCCTGGGAGGAGTCTTCATTGGTCTGGAATTCTGGGCTGTAAAATGGCACTTTCTGTGACCAGCACGTGGCACGCACTGTCGTGCTTTGCGCTCAAGGAAAAGGAGGCAACCTCTGGCTCTCAGATGCCAATGACGGGCCCCCATTAACACTAGAAATGGAACAATCGCTTTCTGTCCTGGGAGCCCTTTCCCTGGGAGGAGTCGTCATCCGTCTGGAATCCTGGGCTGAACAAAGCACTTTCTCTGACCTGCACGTGGCAGGCACCATCTAGCTTTGCGCCCAGGGAAGAGGTGACAGCCTTGGGCTCTCAGGTGCCAATGATGGGCCCTCGTTAACACTAGATAAATAAAAATCGCTTTCTGTCCTGGCACCTTTTCCCTGGGAGGAATTTTCGTCCGTCTGGAATTCTGGGCTGAAAAACGGCACTTCCCCGGACCTGCAAGTGGAACGCACCGTCGAGCTTTGTGCCCAGGCAAAAGGTGGCAGCCTTGGGCTCTCAGGTGCCAATGATGGGGCCCCATTACCCCTAGAAAAAGAACAATTGCTGTCTGTCCTGGCACCTTTTTCCCTGGGAGGAATCTTCATTGGTCTGGAATTCTGGGCTGAAAACGGCTCTTTCCCTTACCCGCATGTGGCACGCACCGTCGAGCTTTGCGCCCAGGGAAAAGGTGGCAGCCTTGGGCTCTCAGGTGCCAATGATGGGGCCCCATTACCCCTAGAAAAGGCACAATGGCTTTCTGTCCTACACCTTTTCCCAGAGAGGAATCGACTTCTGTCTGGAATTCTGGGCTGAAAAACGGCCCTTTCCTGGACCCGTACAGGGTATGCACCGTCGGGCTTTGCGCCCAGGGAAAAGGTGGCAGCCTTGGGCTCTCAGGTGCCAATGATGGGGCCCAATTAGCATTACAAAATACACAATGGCTTTGTCTCCTGGTACCTTTTCCCTCTGAGGAATCTTCATAGGTCTGGAATTCTGGGCTGAAAAATGGCACTTTCCCGGACCCGCACGTGGAACGCTCCGTCGAGCTTTGCGCCCAGGGAAAAGGTGGCAGCCTTGGGCTCTCAGGTGTCAATTTTGGGGCCCCATTAACCCTAGAAAAGGCACAATTGCTTTCTGTCCAGGCACCTTTTCCCTGGGAGAAATCTTCATCGGCCTCGAATTCTGGGATGAGAAAAACAGCACATTCCTGGACCCGCAAGTGGCACGCACCGTTGAGCTTTGCGCTCAGGGAAAAGGTTGCAGCATGGGGTTCTCAGGTGTCAATGATGGAGCCCCATTAACCCTAGAAAAGGAACAATCGCTTTCTGTCCTGACACCTTTTCCCAGGGAGGAATCTTCATCGGTCTGGAATTCTGGAATGAGAAACGGCAATTTCCCGGACCCTCACGTAGCACGCATGGTCGAGCTTTGCGCCCAGGGTATAGGAGGCAACCTTGGGCTCTCAGGTGCCAATGATGGAGCCCGATTAACCCTAGAAATAGAACAATAGCTTTCTGTCCTGGGAGCCTCTTCCCTGTGAGTAGTCTTCATCCTTCTGGAATTGAGGGCTGAAAAACGGCACTTTCCCAGACAAGAAAGTGGTACGCGCTGTTGATGTTTGCGCCCACGGAAAAGGTGGCAGCCTTGAACTCTGAGGTGCCAATGATGGGGCACCATTGACCCTAGAAAAGGACAATTCGATTTCTGACCTGGCACCTTTTCCCTGGGAGGTGTCTTCGTCCGTCTGGAATTCTGGGCTGAAAAATGACACTTCCCCGGACCCGCAAGTGGCACGCGCCGTCGACATTTGCGCCCAGGCAAAAGGTGGCAGCCTTGGGCTCTCAGGTGCCAATGATGGGGCCCCGTTAACACTAGAAAAATAACACTTGCTTTCTGTCCTGGCACCTTTTCCCAGGGAGGAATCTTCGTCCGTCTGGAAATCTGGGTTCAAAAATGGCACTGCCCCAAACCCGCACAAGGTACACACCGTCGAGCTTTGCGCCCAGGGAAAAGGGGGCAGCCTTGGGCTCTCAGGTGCCAATGATGGTGCCCCATTACCCCTACAAAAGGCACAATGGCTTTCTGTCCTGGCACCTTTTCCCAGGGAGGAATCTTCATCGGTTTGGAATTCTGGTCTGAGAATCGGCACTTTCCTGGACCCGCAAGTGGAACGCACCATCGAGCTTTGCGTCCAGGGAAAAGGTGGCAGTCTTGGGCTCTCAGGTTCCAATGATGGGGCCCCATTACCTTTACAAAAAGCACAATGGCTTTCTGTCCTGGCACTTTTTCCCTGGGAGGAGTCTTCATTGGTCTGGAATTCTGGGCTGTAAAATGGCACTTTCTGGGACCAGCACGTGGCACGCACTGTCGTGCTTTGCGCTCAAGGAAAAGGAGGCAACCTCTGGCTCTCAGATGCCAATGACGGGCCCCCATTAACACTAGAAATGGAACAATCGCTTTCTGTCCTGGGAGCCCTTTCCCTGGGAGGAGTCGTCATCCGTCTGGAATCCTGGGCTGAACAAAGCACTTTCTCTGACCTGCACGTGGCAGGCACCATCTAGCTTTGCGCCCAGGGAAGAGGTGACAGCCTTGGGCTCTCAGGTGCCAATGATGGGTCCTCGTTAACACTAGATAAATAAAAATCGCTTTCTGTCCTGGCACCTTTTCCCTGGGAGGAATTTTCGTCCGTCTGGAATTCTGGGCTGAAAAACAGCACTTCCCCGGACCTGCAAGTGGAACGCACCGTCGAGCTTTGTGCCCAGGCAAAAGGTGGCAGCCTTGGGCTCTCAGGTGCCAATGATGGGGCCCCATTACCCCTAGAAAAAGAACAATGGCTTTCTGTCCTGGCACCATTTCCCAGGGAGGAATCTTCATTGGTCTGGAATTCAGGGCTGAAAACGGCTCATTCCCTTACCCGCATGTGGCACGCACTGTCGAGCTTTGCGCCCAGGGAAAAGGTGGCAGCCCTGGGCTCTCAGCTGCCAATTTTGGGGCCCCATTAACCCTAGAAAAGGCACAAACGCTTTCTGTCCTGGCACCTTTTCCCTGGGAGAAATCTTCGCTGGCCTGGAATTCTGGGATGAGAAACGGCACATTCCCGGACTTGCAAGTGGCACGCGCCGTCGACATTTGCGCCCAGGGAAAAGGTGGCAGCCTTGGGCTCGCAGGTGCCAATGATGGGGCCCCATTACCCCTAGAAACGGCGCAAAGGTTTTCTGTCCTGACACCTTTACCCAGAGAGGAATCGACTTCTGTCTGGAATTCTGGGCTGAAAAACGGCCCTTTCCTGGACCCGCACAGGGTATGCACCGTCGAGCTTTGCACCCAGGGAAAAGGTGGCAGCCTTGGGCTCTCAGGTGCCAATGATGGGGCCCAATTAGCATTACAAAATACACAATGGCTTTGTCTCCTGGTACCTTTTCCCTCTGAGGAATCTTCATAGGTCTGGAATTCTGGGCTGAAAAATGGCACTTTCCCGGACCCGCACGTGGAACGCTCCGTCGAGCTTTGTGCTCAGGGAAAAGGTGGCAGCCTTGGTCTCTCAGGTGTCAATTTTGGGGCCCCATTAACCCTAGAAAAGGCACAATTGCTTTCTGTCCAGGCACCTTTTCCCTGGGAGAAATCTTCATCGGCCTCGAATTCTGGGATGAGAAACAGCACATTCCTGGACCCGCAAGTGGCACGCACCGTCGAGCTTTGCGCTCAGGGAAAAGGTTGCAGCCTTGGGCTCTCAGGTGCCAATGATGGTGCCCCATTACCCCTACAAAAGGCACAATGGCTTTCTGTCCTGGCACCTTTTCCCAGGGAGGAATCTTCGTCCGTCTGGAAATCTGGGTTCAAAAATGGCACTGCCCCAAACCCGCACAAGGTACACACCGTCGAGCTTTGCGCCCAGGTAAAAGGGGGCAGCCTTGGGCTCTAAGGTGCCAATGATGGTGCCCCATTACCCCTACAAAAGGCACAATGGCTTTCTGTCCTGGCACCTTTTCCCAGGGAGGAATCTTCATCGGTTTGGAATTCTGGTCTGAGAATCGGCACTTTCCTGGACCCGCAAGTGGAACGCACCATCGAGCTTTGCGTCCAGGGAAAAGGTGGCAGTCTTGGGCTCTCAGGTTCCAATGATGGGGCCCCATTACCTTTACAAAAAACACAATGGCTTTCTGTCCTGGCACCTTTTCCCTGGGAGGAGTCTTCATTGGTCTGGAATTCTGGGCTGTAAAATGGCACTTTCTGGGACCAGCACGTGGCACGCACTGTCGTGCTTTGCGCTCAAATAAAAGGAGGCAACCTCTGGCTCTCAGATGCCAATGACGGGCCCCCATTAACACTAGAAATGGAACAATCGCTTTCTGTCCTGGGAGCCCTTTCCCTGGGAGGAGTCGTCATCCGTCTGGAATCCTGGGCTGAACAAAGCACTTTCTCTGACCTGCACGTGGCAGGCACCATCTAGCTTTGCGCCCACGGAAGAGGTGACAGCCTTGGGCTCTCAGGTGCCAATGATGGGTCCTCGTTAACACTAGATAAATAAAAATCGCTTTCTGTCCTGGCACCTTTTCCCTGGGAGGAATTTTTGTCCGTCTGGAATTCTGGGCTGAAAAACGGCACTTCCCCGGACCTGCAAGTGGAACGCACCGTCGAGCTTTGTGCCCAGGCAAAAGGTGGCAGCCTTGGGCTCTCAGGTGCCAATGATGGGGCCCCATTACCCCTAGAAAAAGAACAATCGCTTTCTGTCCTGGCACTTTTTCCCAGGGAGAAATCTTCGCTGGCCTGGAATTCTGGGATGAGAAACGGCACATTCCCGGACTTGCAAGTGGCACGCGCCGTCGACATTTGCGCCCAGGGAAAAGGTGGCAGCCTTGGGCTCGCAGGTGCCAATGATGGGGCCCCATTACCCCTAGAAACGGCGCAATGGCTTTCTGTCCTGACACCTTTTCCCAGAGAGGAATCGACTTCTGTCTGGAATTCTGGGCTGAAAAACGGCCCTTTCCTGGACCCGCATAGGGTATGCACCGTCGAGCTTTGCACCCAGGGAAAAGGTGGCAGCCTTGGGCTCTCAGGTGCCAATGATGGGGCCCAATTAGCATTACAAAATACACAATGGCTTTGTCTCCTGGTACCTTTTCCCTCTGAGGAATCTTCATAGGTCTGGAATTCTGGGCTGAAAAATGGCACTTTCCCGGACCCGCACGTGGAACGCTCCGTCGAGCTTTGCGCCCAGGGAAAAGGTGGCAGCCTTGGTCTCTCAGGTGTCAATTTTGGGGCCCCATTAACCCTAGAAAAGGCACAATTGCTTTCTGTCCAGGCACCTTTTCCCTGGGAGAAATCTTCATCGGCCTCGAATTCTGGGATGAGAAACAGCACATTCCTGGACCCGCAAGTGGCACGCACCGTCGAGCTTTGCGCTCAGGGAAAAGGTTGCAGCCTTTGGCTCTCAGGTGTCAATGATGGAGCCCCATTAACCCTAGAAAAGGAACAATCGCTTTCTGTCCTGACACCTTTTCCCAGGGAGAAATCTTCATCGGTCTGGAATTCTGGAATGAGAAACGGCAATTTCCCGGACCCTCACGTAGCACGCATGGTCGAGCTTTGCGCCCAGGGTATAGGAGGCAACCTTGGGCTCTCAGGTGCCAATGATGGAGCCTGATTAACCCTAGAACTGGAACAATCGCTTTCTGTCCTGGGAGCCTCTTCCCTGTGAGGAGTCCTCATCCGTCTGGAATTGAGAGCTGAAAAACGGCACTTTTCCAGACAAGAAAGTGGTACGCGCTGTTGATGTTTGCGCCCACGGAAAAGGTGGCAGCCTTGAACTCTGAGGTGCCAATGATGGGGCACCATTGACCCTAGAAAAGGACAATTCGATTTCTGACCTGGCACCTTTTCCCTGGGAGGTGTCTTCATCCGTCTGGAATTCTGGGTTCAAAAATGACACTTCCCCGGACACGCAAGTGGCACGCGCCGTCGACATTTGCGCCCAGGCAAAAGGTGGCAGCCTTGGGCTCTCAGGTGCCAATGATGGGGCCCCGTTAACACTAGAAAAATAACACTTGCTTTCTGTCCTGGCACCTTTTCCCAGGGAGGAATCTTCGTCCGTCTGGAAATCTGGGTTCAGAAATGGCACTGGCCCAAACCCGCACAAGGTACACACCGTCGAGCTTTGCGCCCAGGGAAAAGGGGGCAGCCTTGGGCTCTCAGGTGCCAATGATGGTGCCCCATTACCCCTACAAAAGGCACAATGGCTTTCTGTCCTGGCACCTTTTCCCAGGGAGGAATCTTCATCGGTTTGGAATTCTGGTCTGAGAATCGGCACTATCCTGGACCCGCAAGTGGAACGCACCATTGAGCTTTGCGTCCAGGGAAAAGGTGGCAGTCTTGGGCTCTCAGGTGCCAATGATGGGGTCCCATTAGCTTTACAAAAAACAGAATGGCTTTCTGTCCTGGCACCTTTTCCCTGGGAGGAGTCTTCATTGGTCTGGAATTCCGGGCTGTAAAATGGCACTTTCTGGGACCAGCACGTGGCACGCACTGTCGTGCTTTGCGCCCAGGGAAAAGGAGGCAACCTCTGGCTCTCAGATTCCAAAGACGGGCCCCCATTAACACTAGAAATGGAACAATCGCTTTCTGTCCTGGGAGCACTTTCCCTGGGAGGAGTCGTCATCCGTCTGGAATTCTGGGCTGAACAAAGCACTTTCTCTGACCTGCACGTGGCAGGCACCATCTAGCTTTGTCCCCAGGGAGAAAGTGGCAGCCTTGGGCTCTCAGGTGCCAACGATGGGTCCCCGTTAAGACTAGATAAATAACAATCGCTTTCTGTCCTGGCACCTTTTCCCTGAGAGGAATTTTTGTCCGTCTGGAATTCTGGGCTGAAAAATGGCACTTCCCCGGACCTTCAAGTGGAACGCACCGTCGAGCTTTGTGCCCAGGCAAAAGGTGGCAGCCTTGGTCTCTCAGGTGCCAATGACGGGCCCCATTACCCCTAGAAAAAGAACAATGGCTTTCTGTCCTGGCACCTTTTCCCAGGGAGGAATCTTCATTGGTCTGGAATTCTGGGCTGAATGCGGCTCGTTCCCTTACCCGCATGTGGCACGCACCGTCGAGCTTTGCGCCCAGGGAAAAGGTGGCAGCCCTGGGCTCTCAGCTGCCAATTTTGAGGCCCCATTAACCCTAGAAAAGGCACAATCGCTTTCTGTCCTGGCACCTTTTCCCAGGGAGAAATCTTCGCTGGCCTGGAATTCTGGGATGAGAAACGGCACATTCCCAGCCTTGCAAGTGGCACGCGCCGTCGACATGTGAGCCCAGGGAAAAGGTGGCAGCCTTGGGCTCTCAGGTGCCAAAGATGAGGTCCCATTACCCCTAGAAAAGGCACAATGGCTTTCTGTCCTGACACCTTTTCCCAGAGAGGAATCGACATTCGTCTGGAATTCTGGGCTGAAAAACGGCCCTTTCCCGGACCTGCACAGGGTATGCACCGTCGAGCTTTGCACCCAGGGAAAAGGTGGCAGCCTTGGGCTCTCAGGTGCCAATGATGGGGCCCAATTAGCATTACAAAATACACAATGGCTTTGTCTCCTGGTACCTTTTCCCTCTGAGGAATCTTCATAGGTCTGGAATTCTGGGCTGAAAAATGGCACTTTCCCGGACCCGCACATGGAATGCTCCGTCGAGATTTGCGCCCAGGGAAAAGGGGGCAGTCTTGGGCTCTCAGGTGCCATTGATGGTGCCCCATTACCCCTACAAAAGGCACAATGGCTTTCTGTCCTGGCACCTTTTCCCAGGGAGGAATCTTCATCGGTTTGGAATTCTGGTCTGAGAATCGGGACTTTCCTGGACCCGCAAGTGGCACGCACCGTTGAGCTTTGCGTCCAGGGAAAAGGTGGCAGTCTTGGGCTCTCAGGGTCAATGATGGAGCCCCATTAACCCTAGAAAAGGAACAATCGCTTTCTATCCTGACACCTTTTCCCAGGGAGGAATCTTCATCGGTCTGGAATTCTGGAATGAGAAACGGCAATTTCCCGGACCCTCACGTAGCACGCATGGTCGAGCTTTGCGCCCAGGGTATAGGAGGCAACCTTGGGCTCTCAGGTGCCAATGATGGAGCCTGATTAACCCTAGAACTGGAACAATCGCTTTCTGTCCTGGGAGCCTCTTCCCTGTGAGGAGTCCTCATCCGTCTGGAATTGAGAGCTGAAAAACGGCACTTTTCCAGACAAGAAAGTGGTACGCGCTGTTGATGTTTGCGCCCACGGAAAAGGTGGCAGCCTTGAACTCTGAGGTGCCAATGATGGGGCACCATTGACCCTAGAAAAGGACAATTTGATTTCTGACCTGGCACCTTTTCCCTGGGAGGTGTCTTCATCCGTCTGGAATTCTGGGTTCAAAAATGACACTTCCCCGGACACGCAAGTGGCACGCGCCGTCGACATTTGCGCCCAGGCAAAAGGTGGCAGCCTTGGGCTCTCAGGTGCCAATGATGGGGCCCCGTTAACACTAGAAAAATAACACTTGCTTTCTGTCCTGGCACCTTTTCCCAGGGAGGAATCTTCGTCCGTCTGGAAATCTGGCTTCAAAAATGGCACTGGCCCAAACCCGCACAAGGTACACACCGTCGAGCTTTGCGCCCAGGGAAAAGGGGGCAGCCTTGGGCTCTCAGGTGCCAATGATGGTGCCCCATTACCCCTACAAAAGGCACAATGGCTTTCTGTCCTGGCACCTTTTCCCAGGGAGGAATCTTCATCGGTTTGGAATTCTGGTCTGAGAATCGGCACTATCCTGGACCCGCAAGTGGAACGCACCATTGAGCTTTGCGTCCAGGGAAAAGGTGGCAGTCTTGGGCTCTCAGGTGCCAATGATGGGGTCCCATTAGCTTTACAAAAAACAGAATGGCTTTCTGTCCTGGCACCTTTTCCCTGGGAGGAGTCTTCATTGGTCTGGAATTCCGGGCTGTAAAATGGCACTTTCTGGGACCAGCACGTGGCACGCACTGTCGTGCTTTGCGCCCAGGGAAAAGGAGGCAACCTCTGGCTCTCAGATTCCAAAGACGGGCCCCCATTAACACTAGAAATGGAACAATCGCTTTCTGTCCTGGGAGCACTTTCCCTGGGAGGAGTCGTCATCCGTCTGGAATTCTGGGCTGAACAAAGCACTTTCTCTGACCTGCACGTGGCAGGCACCATCTAGCTTTGTCCCCAGGGAGAAAGTGGCAGCCTTGGGCTCTCAGGTGCCAACGATGGGTCCCCGTTAAGACTAGATAAATAACAATCGCTTTCTGTCCTGGCACCTTTTCCCTGAGAGGAATTTTTGTCCGTCTGGAATTCTGGGCTGAAAAATGGCACTTCCCCGGACCTTCAAGTGGAACGCACCGTCGAGCTTTGTGCCCAGGCAAAAGGTGGCAGCCTTGGTCTCTCAGGTGCCAATGACGGGCCCCATTACCCCTAGAAAAAGAACAATGGCTTTCTGTCCTGGCACCTTTTCCCAGGGAGGAATCTTCATTGGTCTGGAATTCTGGGCTGAATGCGGCTCGTTCCCTTACCCGCATGTGGCACGCACCGTCGAGCTTTGCGCCCAGGGAAAAGGTGGCAGCCCTGGGCTCTCAGCTGCCAATTTTGAGGCCCCATTAACCCTAGAAAAGGCACAATCGCTTTCTGTCCTGGCACCTTTTCCCAGGGAGAAATCTTCGCTGGCCTGGAATTCTGGGATGAGAAACGGCACATTCCCAGCCTTGCAAGGGGCACGCGCCGTCGACATGTGAGCCCAGGGAAAAGGTGGCAGCCTTGGGCTCTCAGGTGCCAAAGATGAGGTCCCATTACCCCTAGAAAAGGCACAATGGCTTTCTGTCCTGACACCTTTTCCCAGAGAGGAATCGACATTCGTCTGGAATTCTGGGCTGAAAAACGGCCCTTTCCCGGACCTGCACAGGGTATGCACCGTCGAGCTTTGCACCCAGGGAAAAAGTGGCAGCCTTGGGCTCTCAGGTGCCAATGATGGGGCCCAATTAGCATTACAAAATACACAATGGCTTTGTCTCCTGGTACCTTTTCCCTCTGAGGAATCTTCATAGGTCTGGAATTCTGGGCTGAAAAATGGCACTTTCCCGGACCCGCACATGGAATGCTCTGTCGAGATTTGCGCCCAGGGAAAAGGGGGCAGTCTTGGGCTCTCAGGTGCCATTGATGGTGCCCCATTACCCCTACAAAAGGCACAATGGCTTTCTGTCCTGGCACCTTTTCCCAGGGAGGAATCTTCATCGGTTTGGAATTCTGGTCTGAGAATCGGGACTTTCCTGGACCCGCAAGTGGCACGCACCGTTGAGCTTTGCGTCCAGGGAAAAGGTGGCAGTCTTGGGCTCTCAGGGTCAATGATGGAGCCCCATTAACCCTAGAAAAGGAACAATCGCTTTCTATCCTGACACCTTTTCCCAGGGAGGAATCTTCATCGGTCTGGAATTCTGGAATGAGAAACGGCAATTTCCCGGACCCTCACGTAGCACGCATGGTCGAGCTTTGCGCCCAGGGTATAGGAGGCAACCTTGGGCTCTCAGGTGCCAATGATGGAGCCTGATTAACCCTAGAACTGGAACAATCGCTTTCTGTCCTGGGAGCCTCTTCCCTGTGAGGAGTCCTCATCCGTCTGGAATTGAGAGCTGAAAAACGGCACTTTTCCAGACAAGAAAGTGGTACGCGCTGTTGATGTTTGCGCCCACGGAAAAGGTGGCAGCCTTGAACTCTGAGGTGCCAATGATGGGGCACCATTGACCCTAGAAAAGGACAATTTGATTTCTGACCTGGCACCTTTTCCCTGGGAGGTGTCTTCATCCGTCTGGAATTCTGGGTTCAAAAATGACACTTCCCCGGACACGCAAGTGGCACGCGCCGTCGACATTTGCGCCCAGGCAAAAGGTGGCAGCCTTGGGCTCTCAGGTGCCAATGATGGGGCCCCGTTAACACTAGAAAAATAACACTTGCTTTCTGTCCTGGCACCTTTTCCCAGGGAGGAATCTTCGTCCGTCTGGAAATCTGGCTTCAAAAATGGCACTGGCCGAAACCCGCACAAGGTACACACCGTCGAGCTTTGCGCCCAGGGAAAAGGGGGCAGCCTTGGGCTCTCAGGTGCCAATGATGGTGCCCCATTACCCCTACAAAAGGCACAATGGCTTTCTGTCCTGGCACCTTTTCCCAGGGAGGAATCTTCATCGGTTTGGAATTCTGGTCTGAGAATCGGCACTATCCTGGACCCGCAAGTGGAACGCACCATTGAGCTTTGCGTCCAGGGAAAAGGTGGCAGTCTTGGGCTCTCAGGTGCCAATGATGGGGTCCCATTAGCTTTACAAAAAACAGAATGGCTTTCTGTCCTGGCACCTTTTCCCTGGGAGGAGTCTTCATTGGTCTGGAATTCCGGGCTGTAAAATGGCACTTTCTGGGACCAGCACGTGGCACGCACTGTCGTGCTTTGCGCCCAGGGAAAAGGAGGCAACCTCTGGCTCTCAGATTCCAAAGACGGGCCCCCATTAACACTAGAAATGGAACAATCGCTTTCTGTCCTGGGAGCACTTTCCCTGGGAGGAGTCGTCATCCGTCTGGAATTCTGGGCTGAACAAAGCACTTTCTCTGACCTGCACGTGGCAGGCACCATCTAGCTTTGTCCCCAGGGAGAAAGTGGCAGCCTTGGGCTCTCAGGTGCCAACGATGGGTCCCCGTTAAGACTAGATAAATAACAATCGCTTTCTGTCCTGGCACCTTTTCCCTGAGAGGAATTTTTGTCCGTCTGGAATTCTGGGCTGAAAAATGGCACTTTCCCGGACCTTCAAGTGGAACGCACCGTCGAGCTTTGTGCCCAGGCAAAAGGTGGCAGCCTTGGTCTCTCAGGTGCCAATGACGGGCCCCATTACCCCTAGAAAAAGAACAATGGCTTTCTGTCCTGGCACCTTTTCCCAGGGAGGAATCTTCATTGGTCTGGAATTCTGGGCTGAATGCGGCTCTTTCCCTTACCCGCATGTGGCACGCACCGTCGAGCTTTGCGCCCAGGGAAAAGGTGGCAGCCCTGGGCTCTCAGCTGCCAATGATGGGGCCCCATTAACCCTAGAAAAGGCACAATCGCTTTCTGTCCTGGCACCTTTTCCCAGGGAGAAATCTTCGCTGGCCTGGAATTCTGGGATGAGAATCTGCACATTCCCGGACTTGCAAGTGGCATGCACCGTAGACATTTGCGCCCAGGGAAAAGATGGCAGCCTTGGGCTCTCAGGTGCTAAAGATGAGGTCCCACTACCCCTAGAAAAGGCACAATGGCTTTCTGTCCTGACACCTTTTCCCAGAGAGGAATCAACTTCCATCTGGAATTCTGGGCTGAAAAACGGCCCTTTCCCGGACCCGCACAGGGTATGCACCGTCGAGCTTTGCACCCAGGGAAAAGGTGGCAGCCTTGGGCTCACAGGTGCCAATGATGGGGCCCAATTAGCATTACAAAATACACAATGGCTTTGTCTCCTGGTACCTTTTCCCTCTGAGGAATCTTCATAGGTCTGGAATTCTGGGCTGAAAAATGGCACTTTCCCGGACCCGCACGAGGAACGCTCCGTCGAGCTTTGCGCCCAGGGAAAAGGTGGCAGCCTTGGGCTCTCAGGTGTCAATTTTGGGGCCCCATTAACTCTAGAAAAGGCACAATTGCTTTCTGTCCAGGCACCTTTTCCCTGAGAGAAATCTTCATCGGCCTCGAATTCTGGGATGAGAAACAGCACATTCCTGGACCCGCAAGTGGCACGCACCGTTGAGTTTTGCGCTCAGGGAAAAGGTTGCAGCACGGGGTTCTCAGGTGTCAATGATGGAGCCCCATTAACCCTAGAAAAGGAACAATCGCTTTCTGTCCTGACACCTTTTCCCAGGGAGGAATCTTCATCGGTCTGGAATTCTGGAATGAGAAACGGCAATTTCCCGGACCCTCACGTAGCACGCATGGTCGAGCTTTGCGCCCAGGGTATAGGAGGCAACCTTGGGCTCTAAGGTGCCAATGATGGGGCCTGATTAACCCTAGAACTGGAACAATCGCTTTCTGTCCTGGGAGCCTCTTCCCTGTGAGGAGTCTTCATCCGTCTGGAATTCAGGGCTGAAAAACGGCACTTTCCCGGACAAGAAAGTGGTACGCGCCGTTGATGTTTGCGCCCACGGAAAAGCTGGCAGCCTTGAACTCTGAGGTGCCAATGATGGGGCACCATTGACCCTAGAAAAGGACAATTCGATTTCTGACCTGGCACCTTTTCCCTGGGAGGTGTCTTCGTCCGTCTGGAATTCTGGGCTGAAAAATGGCACTTCCCCGGACCCGCAAGTGGCACGCGCTGTCGACATTTGCGCCCAGGCAAAAGGTGGCAGCCTTGGGCTCTCAGGTGCCAATGATGGGGCCCCGTTAACACTAGAAAAATAACACTTGCTTTCTGTCCTGGCACCTTTTCCCTGGGAGGAATCTTCATTTGTCTGGAATTCTGGGCTGAATACGGCTCTTTCCCTTACCCGCATGTGGCACGCACCGTCGAGCTTTGCGCCCAGGGAAAAGGTGGCAGCCCTGGGCTCTCAGCTGCTAATTTTGGGGCCCCATTACCCCTACAAAAGGCACAATCACTTTCTGTCCTGGCACCTTTTCCCAGGGAGAAATCTTCGCTGGCCTGGAATTCTGGGATGAGAAACGGCACATTCCCGGACTTGCAAGTGGCACGCGCCGTCGACATTTGCGCCCAGGGAAAAGGTGGCAGCCTTGGGCTCTCAGGTGCCAAAGATGAGGTCCCATTACCCCTAGAAAAGGCACAATGGCTTTCTGTCCTGACACCTTTTCCCAGAGAGGAATTGACTTCCGACTGGAATTCTGGGCTGAAAAACGGACCTTTCCCGGACCCACACAGGGTATGCACCGTCGAGCTTTGCACCCAGGGAAAAGGTGGCAGCCTTGGGCTCTCAGGTGCCAATGATGGGGCCCAATTAGCATTACAAAATACACAATGGCTTTGTCTCCTGGTACCTTTTCCCTCTGAGGAATCTTCATAGGTCTGGAATTCTGGGCTGAAAAATGGCACTTTCCCGGACCCGCACGTGGAACGCTCCGTCGAGCTTTGCGCCCAGGGAAAAGGTGGCAGCCTTGGGCTCTCAGTGGCCAATGATGGGGCCCCGTTAACACTAGAAAAATAACACTTTCTTTCTGTCCTGGCACCTTTTCCCAGGGAGGAATCTTCGTCCGTCTGGAAATCTGGGTTCAGAAATGGCACTGCCCCAAACCCGCACAAGGTACACACCGTCGAGCTTTGCGCCCAGGGAAAAGGGGGCAGCCTTGGGCTCTCAGGTGCCAATGATGGTGCCCCATTACCCCTACAAAAGGCACAATGGCTTTCTGTCCTGGCACCTTTTCCCAGGGAGGAATCTTCATCGGTTTGGAATTCTGGTCTGAGAATCGGCACTTTCCTGGACCCGCAAGTGGAACGCACCATCGAGCTTTGCGTCCAGGGAAAAGGTGGCAGTCTTGGGCTCTCAGGTGCCAATGATGGGGCCCCATTACCTTTACAAAAAGCACAATGGCTTTCTGTCCTGGCACCTTTTCCCTGGGAGGAGTCTTCATTGGTCTGGAATTCTGGGCTGTAAAATGGCACTTTCTGGGACCAGCACGTGGCACGCACTGTCGTGCTTTGCGCCCAGGGAAAAGGAGGCAACCTCTGGCTCTCAGATGCCAATGACGGGCCCCCATTAACACTAGAAATGGAACAATCACTTTCTGTCCTGGGAGCCTTTTCCCTGGGAGGAGTCGTCAGCCGTCTGGAATCCTGGGCTGAACAAAGCACTTTCTCTGACCTGCACGTGGCAGGCGCCATCTAGCTTTGCGCCCAGGCAAAAGGTGGCAGCCTTGGGCTGTCAGGTGCCAATGTTGGGTCCCCGTTAACACTAGATAAATAAGAATCGCTTTCTGTCCTGGCACCTTTTCCCTGGGAGGAATTTTCGTCCGTCTGGAATTCTGGGCTGAAAAACGGCACTTCCCCCGACCTGCAAGTGGAACGCACCGTCGAGCTTTGTGCCCAGGCAAAATGTGGCAGCCTTGGGCTCTCAGGTGCCAATGATGGGGCCCCATTACCCCTAGAAAAAGAACAATGGCTTTCTGTCCTGGCACCTTTTCCCAGGGAGGAATCTTCATTGGTCTGGAATTCAGGGCTGAAAACGGCTCATTCCCTTACCCGCATGTGGCACGCACTGTCGAGCTTTGCGCCCAGGGAAAAGGTGGCAGCCCTGGGCTCTCAGCTGCCAATTTTGGGGCCCCATTAACCCTAGAAAAGGCACAAACGCTTTCTGTCCTGGCACCTTTTCCCTGGGAGAAATCTTCGCTGGCCTGGAATTCTGGGATGAGAAACGGCACATTCCCGGACTTGCAAGTGGCACGCGCCGTCGACATTTGCGCCCAGGGAAAAGGTGGCAGCCTTGGGCTCTCAGGTGCCAAAGATGAGGTCCCATTACCCCTAGAAAAGGCGCAATGGCTTTCTGTCCTGACACCTTTTCCCAGAGAGGAATTGACTTCCGTCTGGAATTCTGGGCTGAAAAATGGCCCTTTCCCGGACCCGCACAGGGTATGCACTGTCGAGCTTTGCACCCAGGGAAAAGGTGGCAGCCTTGGGCTCTCAGGTGCCAATGATGGGGCCCAATTAGCATTACAAAATACACAATGGCTTTGTCTCCTGGTACCTTTTCCCTCTGAGGAATCTTCATAGGTCTGGAATTCTGGGCTGAAAAATGGCACTTTCCCGGACCCGCACGTGGAACGCTCCGTCGAGCTTTGCGCTCAGGGAAAAGGTGGCAGCCTTGGTCTCTCAGGTGTCAATTTTGGGGCCCCATTAACCCTAGAAAAGGCACAATTGCTTTCTGTCCAGGCACCTTTTCCCTGGGAGAAATCTTCATCGGCCTCGAATTCTGGGATGAGAAACAGCACATTCCTGGACCCGCAAGTGGCACGCACCGTCGAGCTTTGCGCTCAGGGAAAAGGTTGCAGCCTTGGGCTCTCAGGTGCCAATGATGGTGCCCCATTACCCCTACAAAAGGCACAATGGCTTTCTGTCCTGGCACCTTTTCCCAGGGAGGAATCTTCGTCCGTCTGGAAATCTGGGTTCAAAAATGGCACTGCCCCAAACCCGCACAAGGTACACACCGTCGAGCTTTGCGCCCAGGGAAAAGGGGGCAGCCTTGGGCTCTAAGGTGCCAATGATGGTGCCCCATTACCCCTACAAAAGGCACAATGGCTTTCTGTCCTGGCACCTTTTCCCAGGGAGGAATCTTCATCGGTTTGGAATTCTGGTCTGAGAATCGGCACATTCCTGGACCCGCAAGTGGAACGCACCATCGAGCTTTGCGTCCAGGGAAAAGGTGGCAGTCTTGGGCTCTCAGGTGCCAATGATGGGGCCCCATTACCTTTACAAAAAACACAATGGCTTTCTGTCCTGGCACCTTTTCCCTGGGAGGAGTCTTCATTGGTCTGGAATTCTGGGCTGTAAAATGGCACTTTCTGGGACCAGCACGTGGCACGCGCTGTCGTGCTTTGCGCTCAAATAAAAGGAGGCAACCTCTGGCTCTCAGATGCCAATGACGGGCCCCCATTAACACTAGAAATGGAACAATCGCTTTCTGTCCTGGGAGCCCTTTCCCTGGGAGGAGTCGTCATCCGTCTGGAATCCTGGGCTGAACAAAGCACTTTCTCTGACCTGCACGTGGCAGGCACCATCTAGCTTTGCGCCCACGGAAGAGGTGACAGCCTTGGGCTCTCAGGTGCCAATGATGGGTCCTCGTTAACACTAGATAAATAAAAATCGCTTTCTGTCCTGGCACATTTTCCCTGGGAGGAATTTTTGTCCGTCTGGAATTCTGGGCTGAAAAACGGCACTTCCCCGGACCTGCAAGTGGAACGCACCGTCGAGCTTTGTGCCCAGGCAAAAGGTGGCAGCCTTGGGCTCTCAGGTGCCAATGATGGGGCCCCATTACCCCTAGAAAAAGAACAATCGCTTTCTGTCCTGGCACTTTTTCCCAGGGAGAAATCTTCGCTGGCCTGTAATTCTGGGATGAGAAACGGCACATTCCCGGACTTGCAAGTGGCACGCGCCGTCGACATTTGCGCCCAGGGAAAAGGTGGCAGCCTTGGGCTCGCAGGTGCCAATGATGGGGCCCCATTACCCCTAGAAACGGCGCAATGGCTTTCTGTCCTGACACCTTTTCCCAGAGAGGAATCGACTTCTGTCTGGAATTCTGGGCTGAAAAACGGCCCTTTCCTGGACCCGCATAGGGTATGCACCGTCGAGCTTTGCACCCAGGGAAAAGGTGGCAGCCTTGGGCTCTCAGGTGCCAATGATGGGGCCCAATTAGCATTACAAAATACACAATGGCTTTGTCTCCTGGTACCTTTTCCCTCTGAGGAATCTTCATAGGTCTGGAATTCTGGGCTGAAAAATGGCACTTTCCCGGACCCGCACGTGGAACGCTCCGTCGAGCTTTGCGCCCAGGGAAAAGGTGGCAGCCTTGGTCTCTCAGGTGTCAATTTTGGGGCCCCATGAACCCTAGAAAAGGCACAATTGCTTTCTGTCCAGGCACCTTTTCCCTGGGAGAAATCTTCATCGGCCTCGAATTCTGGGATGAGAAACAGCACATTCCTGGACCCGCAAGTGGCACGCACCGTCGAGCTTTGCGCTCAGGGAAAAGGTTGCAGCCTTTGGCTCTCAGGGTCAATGATGGAGCCCCATTAACCCTAGAAAAGGAACAATCACTTTCTATCCTGACACCTTTTCCCAGGGAGGAATCTTCATCGGTCTGGAATTCTGGAATGAGAAACGGCAATTTCCTGGACCCTCACGTAGCACGCATGGTCGAGCTTTGCGCCCAGGGTATAGGAGGCAACCTTGGGCTCTCAGGTGCCAATGATGGAGCCTGATTAACCCTAGAACTGGAACAATCGCTTTCTGTCCTGGGAGCCTCTTCCCTGTGAGGAGTCCTCATCCGTCTGGAATTGAGAGCTGAAAAACGGCACTTTTCCAGACAAGAAAGTGGTACGCGCTGTTGATGTTTGTGCCCACGGAAAAGGTGGCAGCCTTGAACTCTGAGGTGCCAATGATGGGGCACCATTGACCCTAGAAAAGGACAATTCGATTTCTGACCTGGCACCTTTTCCCTGGGAGGTGTCTTCATCCGTCTGGAATTCTGGGCTGAAAAATGACACTTCCCCGGACCCGCAAGTGGCACGCGCCGTCGACATTTGCGCCCAGGCAAAAGGTGGCAGCCTTGGGCTCTCAGGTGCCAATGATGGGGCCCCGTTAACACTAGAAAAATAACACTTGCTTTCTGTCCTGGCACCTTTTCCCAGGGAGGAATCTTCGTCTGTCTGGAAATCTGGGTTCAGAAATGGCACTGCCCCAAACCCGCACAAGGTACACACCGTCGAGCTTTGCGCCCAGGGAAAAGGGGGCAGCCTTGGGCTCTCAGGTGCCAATGATGGTGCCCCATTACCCCTACAAAAGGCACAATGGCTTTCTGTCCTGGCACCTTTTCCCAGGGAGGAATCTTCGTCTGTCTGGAAATCTGGGTTCAGAAATGGCACTGCCCCAAACCCGCACAAGGTACACAACGTCGAGCTTTGCGCCCAGGAAAAAGGGGGCAGCCTTGGGCTCTCAGGTGCCAATGATGGTGCCCCATTACCCCTACAAAAGGCACAATGGCTTTCTGTCCTGGCACCTTTTCCCAGGGAGGAATCTTCATCGGTTTGGAATTCTGGTCTGAGAATCGGCACTTTCCTGGACCCGCAAGTGGAACGCACCATCGAGCTTTGCGTCCAGGGAAAAGGTGGCAGTCTTGGGCTCTCAGGTGCCAATGATGGGGCCCCATTACCTTTACAAAAAGCACAATGGCTTTCTGTCCTGGCACCTTTTCCCTGGGAGGAGTCTTCATTGGTCTGGAATTCTGGGCTGTAAAATGGCACTTTCTGGGACCAGCACGTGGCACGCACTGTCGTGCTTTGCGCCCAGGGAAAAGGAGGCAACCTCTGGCTCTCAGATGCCAATGACCGGCCCCCATTAACACTAGAACTGGAACAATCGCTTTCTCTCCTGGGAGCCCTTTCCCTGGGAGGAGTCGTCATCCGTCTGGAATCCTGGGCTGAACAAAGCACTTTCTCTGACCTGCACGTGGCAGGCACCATCTAGCTTTGCGCCCAGGCAAAAGGTGGCAGCCTTGGGCTGTCAGCTGCCAATGATGGGTCCCCGTTAACACTAGATAAATAACAATCGCTTTCTGTCCTGGCACCTTTTCCCTGGGAGGAATTTTCGTCCATCTGGAATTCTGGGCTGAAAAACGGCACTTCCCCGGACCTGCAAGTGGAACGCACCGTCGAGCTTTGTGCCCAGGCAAAAGGTGGCAGCCTTGGGCTCTCAGGTGCCAATGATGGGGCCCCATTACCCCTAGAAAAAGAACAATTGCTGTCTGTCCTGGCACCATTTTCCCTGGGAGGAATCTTCATTGGTCTGGAATTCTGGGCTGAAAACGGCTCTTTCCCTTACCCGCATGTGGCACGCACCGTCGAGCTTTGCGCCCAGGGAAAAGGTGGCAGCCTTGGGCTCTCAGGTGCCAATGATGGGGCCCCATTACCCCTAGAAAAGGCACAATGGCTTTCTGTCCTACACCTTTTCCCAGAGAGGAATCGACTTCTGTCTGGAATTCTGGGCTGAAAAACGGCCCTTTCCTGGACCCGCACAGGGTATGCACCGTCGAGCTTTGCACCCAGGGAAAAGGTGGCAGCCTTGGGCTCTCAGGTGCCAATGATGGGGCCCAATTAGCATTACAAAATACACAATGGCTTTGTCTCCTGGTACCTTTTCCCTCTGAGGAATCATCATAGGTCTGGAATTCTGGGCTGAAAAATGGCACTTTCCCGGACCCGCACGTGGAACGCTCCGTCGAGCTTTGCGCCCAGGGAAAAGGTGGCAGCCTTGGGCTCTCAGGTGTCAATTTTGGGGCCCCACTAACCTTAGAAAAGGCACAATTGCTTTCTGTCCAGGCACCTTTTCCCTGGGAGAAATCTTCATCGGCCTCGAATTCTGGGATGAGAAACAGCACATTCCTGGACCCGCATGTGGCACGCACCGTCGAGCTTTGCGCCCAGGGAAAAGGTGGCAGCCTTGGGCTCTCAGGTGTCAATGATGGGGCCCCATTACCCCTAGAAAAGGCGCAATGGCTTTCTGTCCTACACCTTTTCCTAGAGAGGAATCGACTTCTGTCTGGAATTCTGGGCTGAAAAACGGCCCTTTCCTGGACCCGCACAGGGTATGCACCGTCGAGCTTTGCACCCAGGGAAAAGGTGGCAGCCTTGGGCTCTCAGGTGCCAATGATGGGGCCCAATTAGCATTACAAAATACACAATGGCTTTGTCTCCTGGTACCTTTTCCCTCTGAGGAATCTTCATAGGTCTGGAATTCTGGGCTGAAAAATGGCACTTTCCCGGACCCGCACGTGGAACGCTCCGTCGAGCTTTGCGCCCAGGGAAAAGGTGGCAGCCTTGGGCTCTCAGGTGTCAATTTTGGGGCCCCATTAACCCTAGAAAAGGCACAATCGCTTTCTGTCCAGGCACCTTTTCCCAGGGAGGAATCTTCATCGGTTTGGAATTCTGGTCTGAGAATCGGCACTTTCCTGGACCCGCAAGTGGAACGCACCATCGAGCTTTGCGTCCAGGGAAAAGGTGGCAGTCTTGGGCTCTCAGGTGCCAATGATGGGGCCCCATTACCTTTACAAAAAGCACAATGGCTTTCTGTCCTGGCACCTTTTCCCTGGGAGGAGTCTTCATTGGTCTGGAATTCTGGGCTGTAAAATGGCACTTTCTGGGACCAGCACGTGGCACGCACTGTCGTGCTTTGCGCTCAAGGAAAAGGAGGCAACCTCTGGCTCTCAGATGCCAATGACGGGCCCCCATTAACACTAGAAATGGAACAATCGCTTTCTGTCCTGGGAGCCCTTTCCCTGGGAGGAGTCGTCATCCGTCTGGAATCCTGGGCTGAACAAAGCACTTTCTCTGACCTGCACGTGGCAGGCACCATCTAGCTTTGCGCCCAGGGAAGAGGTGACAGCCTTGGGCTCTCAGGTGCCAATGATGGGTCCCCGCTAACACTAGATAAATAACAATCGCTTTCTGTCCTGGCACCTTTTCCCTGGGAGGAATTTTCGTCCGTCTGGAATTCTGGGCTGAAAAACGGCACTTCCCCGGACCTGCAAGTGGAACGCACCGTCGAGCTTTGTGCCCAGGCAAAAGGTGGCAGCCTTGGGCTCTCAGGTGCCAATGACGGGCCCCATTACCCCTAGAAAAAGAACAATCGCTTTCTGTCCTGGCACATTTTCCTTGGGAGGAATCTTCATTGCTCTGGAATTCTGGGCTGAAAACGGCTCTTTCCCTTACCCGCATGTGGAACGCACCGTCGAGCTTTTCGCCCAGGGAAAAGGTGGCAGCCTTGGGCTCTCAGGTGCCAATGATGGGGCCCCATTACCCCTAGAAAAAGAACAATCGCTTTCTGTCCTGGCACTTTTTCCCAGGGAGAAATCTTCGCTGGCCTGGAATTCTGGGATGAGAAACGGCACATTCCCGGACTTGCAAGTGGCACGCGCCGTCGACATTTGCGCCCAGGGAAAAGGTGGCAGCCTTGGGCTCTCAGGTGCCAATGATGGGGCCCCATTACCCCTAGAAAAGGCGCAATGGCTTTCTGTCCTGACACCTTTACCCAGAGAGGAATCGACTTCTGTCTGGAATTCTGGGCTGAAAAACGGCCCTTTCCTGGACCCGCACAGGGTATGCACCGTCGAGCTTTGCACCCAGGGAAAAGGTGGCAGCCTTGGGCTCTCAGGTGCCAATGATGGGGCCCAATTAGCATTACAAAATACACAATGGCTTTGTCTCCTGGTACCTTTTCCCTCTGAGGAATCTTCATAGGTCTGGAATTCTGGGCTGAAAAATGGCACTTTCCCGGACCCGCACGTGGAACGCTCCGTCGAGCTTTGCGCCCAGGGAAAAGGTTGCAGCCTTGGTCTCTCAGGTGTCAATTTTGGGGCCCCGTTAACCCTAGAAAAGGCACAATTGCTTTCTGTCCAGGCACCTTTTCCCTGGGAGAAATCTTCATCGGCCTCGAATTCTGGGATGAGAAACAGCACATTCCTGGACCCGCAAGTGGCACGCACCGTCGACCTTTGCGCTCAGGGAAAAGGTTGCAGCCTTTGGCTCTCAGGTGTCAATGATGGAGCCCCATTAACCCTAGAAAAGGAACAATCGCTTTCTGTCCTGACACCTTTTCCCAGGGAGGAATCTTCATCGGTCTGGAATTCTGGAATGAGAAACGGCAATTTCCCGGACCCTCACGTAGCACGCATGGTCGAGCTTTGCGCCCAGGGTATAGGAGGCAACCTTGGGCTCTCAGGTGCCAATGATGGAGCCCGATTAACCCTAGAAATGGAACAATCGCTTTCTGTCCTGGGAGCCTCTTCCCTGTGAGGAGTCTTCATCCGTCTGGAATTGAGGGCTGAAAAACGGCACTTTCCCAGACAAGAAAGTGGTATGTGCCGTTGATGTTTGCGCCCACGGAAAAGGTGGCAGCCTCAAACTCTGAGGTGCCAATGATGGGGCACCATTGACCCTAGAAAAGGACAATTCGATTTCTGACCTGGCACCTTTTCCCTGGGAGGTGTCTTCGTCCGTCTGGAATTCTGGGCTGAAAAATGGCACTTCCCCGGACCCGCAAGTGGCACGCGCCGTCGACATTTGCGCCCAGGCAAAAGGTGGCAGCCTTGGGCTCTCAGGTGCCAATGATGGGGCCCCGTTAACACTAGAAAAATAACACTTGCTTTCTGTCCTGGCACCTTTTCCCAGGGAGGAATCTTCGTCCGTCTGGAAATCTGGGTTCAAAAATGGCACTGCCCCAAACCCGCACAAGGTACACACCGTCGAGCTTTGCGCCCAGGGAAAAGGGGGCAGCCTTGGGCTCTCAGGTGCCAATGATGGTGCCCCATCACCCCTACAAAAGGCACAATGGCTTTCTGTCCTGGCACCTTTTCCCAGGGAGGAATCTTCATCGGTTTGGAATTCTGGTCTGAGAATCGGCACTTTCCTGGACCCGCAAGTGGAACGCACCATCGAGCTTTGCGTCCAGGGAAAAGGTGGCAGTCTTGGGCTCTCAGGTGCCAGTGATGGGGCCCCATTAGCTTTACCAAAAACACAATGGCTTTCTGTCCTGGCACCTTTTCCCTGGGAGGAGTCTTCATTGGTCTGGAATTCTGGGCTGTAAAATGGCACTTTCTGGGACCAGCACGTGGCACGCACTGTCGTGCTTTGCGCCCAGGGAAAAGGAGGCAACCTCTGGCTCTCAGATGCCAATGACAGGCCCCCATTAACATTAGAAATGGAACAATCGCTTTCTGTCCTGGGAGCCCTTTCCCTGGGAGGAGTTGCAGCCGTCTGGAATCCTGGGCTGAACAAAGCACTTTCTCTGACCTGCACGTGGCAGGCACCATCTAGCTTTGCGCCCACGGAAAAGGTGGCAGCCTTGGGCTCTCAGGTGCCAATGATGGGTCCCCGTTAACACTAGATAAATAACACTCGCTTTCTGTCCTGGCACCTTTTCCCTGGGAGGAATTTTCGTCCGTCTGGAATTCTGGGCTGAAAAACGGCACTTCCCCCGACCTGCAAGTGGAACGCACCGTCGAGCTTTGTGCCCAGGCAAAAGGTGGCAGCCTTGGGCTCTCAGGTGCCAATGATGGGGCCCCATTACCCCTAGAAAAAGAACAATGGCTTTCTGTCCTGGCACCTTTTCCCAGGGAGGAATCTTCATTGGTCTGGAATTCAGGGCTGAAAACGGCTCATTCCCTTACCCGCATGTGGCACGCACTGTCGAGCTTTGCGCCCAGGGAAAAGGTGGCAGCCCTGGGCTCTCAGCTGCCAATTTTGGGGCCTCATTAACCCTAGAAAAGGCACAAACGCTTTCTGTCCAGGCACCTTTTCCCTGGGAGAAATCTTCGCTGGCCTGGAATTCTGGGATGAGAAACGGCACATTCCCGGACTTGCAAGTGGCACGCGCCGTCGACATGTGAGCCCAGGGAAAAGGTGGCAGCCTTGGGCTCTCAGGTGCCAAAGATGAGGTCCCATTACCCCTAGAAAAGGCACAATGGCTTTCTGTCCTGACACCTTTTCCCAGAGAGGAATTGACTTCCGTCTGGAATTCTGGGCTGAAAAACGGCCCTTTCCCGGACCCGCACAGGGTATGCACCGTCGAGCTTTGCACCCAGGGAAAAGGTGGCAGCCTTGGTCTCTCAGGTGCCAATGATGGGGCCCAATTAGCATTACAAAATACACAATGGCTTTGTCTCCTGGTACCTTTTCCCTCTGAGGAATCTTCATAGGTCTGGAATTCTGGGCTGAAAAATGGCACTTTCCCGGACCCGCACGTGGAACGCTCCGTCGAGCTTTGCGCCCAGGGAAAAGGTGGCAGCCTTGGTCTCTCAGGTGTCAATTTTGGGGCCCCATTAACCCTAGAAAAGGCACAATTGCTTTCTGTCCAGGCACCTTTTCCCTGGGAGAAATCTTCATCGGCCTCGAATTCTGGGATGAGAAACAGCACATTCCTGGACCCGCAAGTGGCACGCACCGTCGAGCTTTGCGCTCAGGGAAAAGGTTGCAGCCTTGGGCTCTCAGGTGTCAATGATGGAGCCCCATTAACCCTAGAAAAGAAACAATCGCTTTCTGTCCTGACACCTTTTCCCAGGGAGGAATCTTCATCGGTCTGGAATTCTGGAATGAGAAACGGCAATTTCCCGGACCCCCACGTAGCACGCATGGTCGAGCTTTGCGCCCAGGGTATAGGAGGCAACCTTGGGCTCTCAGGTCCCAATGATGGGGCCCGATTAACCCTAGAAATGGAACAATCGCTTTCTGTCCTGGGAGCCTCTTCCCTGTGAGGAGTCTTCATCCGTCTGGAATTGAGGGCTGAAAAACGGCACTTTCCCGGACAAGAAAGTAGTTCGCGCCGTTGATGTTTCCACCCACGGAAAAGGTGGCAGCCTTGAACTCTGAGGTGCCAATGATGGGGCACCATTGACCCTAGAAAAGGACAATTCGATTTCTGACCTGGCACCTTTTCCCTGGGAGGTGTCTTCGTCCGTCTGGAATTCTGGGCTGAAAAATGGCACTTCCCCGGACCCGCAAGTGGTACGCACCGTCGACATTTGCGCCCAGGCAAAAGGTGGCAGCCTTGGGCTCTCAGGTGCCAATGATGGGGCCCCGTTAACACTAGAAAAATAACACTTGCTTTCTGTCCTGGCACCTTTTCCCAGGGAGGAATCTTCGTCTGTCTGGAAATCTGGGTTCAGAAATGGCACTGCCCCAAACCCGCACAAGGTACACACCGTCGAGCTTTGCGCCCAGGGAAAAGGGGGCAGCCTTGGGCTCTCAGGTGCCAATGATGGTGCCTCATTACCCCTACAAAAGGCACAATGGCTTTCTGTCCTGGCACCTTTTCCCAGGGAGGAATCTTCATCGGTTTGGAATTCTGGTCTGAGAATCGGCACTTTCCTGGACCCGCAAGTGGAACGCACCATCGAGCTTTGCGTCCAGGGAAAAGGTGGCAGTCTTGGGCTCTCAGGTGCCAATGATGGGGCCCCATTACCTTTACAAAAAGCACAATGGCTTTCTGTCCTGGCACCTTTTCCCTGGGAGGAGTCTTCATTGGTCTGGAATTCTGGGCTGTAAAATGGCACTTTCTGGGACCAGCACGTGGCACGCGCTGTCGTGCTTTGCGCTCAAATAAAAGGAGGCAACCTCTGGCTCTCAGATGCCAATGACGGGCCCCCATTAACACTAGAAATGGAACAATCGCTTTCTGTCCTGGGAGCCCGTTCCCTGGGAGGAGTCTTCATCCGTCTGGAATTCTGGGCTGAACAAAGCACTTTCTCTGACCTGCACGTGGCAGGCACCATCTAGCTTTGCGCCCAGGCAAAAGGTGGCAGCCTTGGGCTGTCAGGTGCCAATGATGGGTCCCCGTTAACACTAGATAAATAACACTCGCTTTCTGTCCTGGCACCTTTTCCCTGGGAGGAATTTTCGTCTGTCTGGAATTCTGGGCTGAAAAACGGCACTTCCCCCGACCTGCAAGTGGAACGCACCGTCGAGCTTTGTGCCCAGACAAAAGGTGGCAGCCTTGGTCTCTCAGGTGCCAATGACGGGCCCCATTACCCCTAGAAAAAGCACAATCGCTTTCTGTCCTGGCACATTTTCCCTGGGAGAAATCTTCATTGTCCTGGAATTCTGGGCTGAAAACGGCTCTTTCCCTTACCCGCATGTGGCACGCACCGTCGAGCTTTTCGCCCAGGGAAAAGGTGGCAGCCCTGGGCTCTCAGGTGCCAATGATGGGGCCCCATTACCCCTAGAAAAGGCACAATGGCTTTCTGTCCTGACACCTTTACCCAGAGAGGAATCGACTTCTGTCTGGAATTCTGGGCTGAAAAACGGCCCTTTCCTGGACCCACACAGGGTATGCACCGTCGAGCTTTGCACCCAGGGAAAAGGTGGCAGCCTTGGGCTCTCAGGTGCCAATGATGGGGCCCAATTAGCATTACAAAATACACAATGGCTTTGTCTCCTGGTACCTTTTCCCTCTGAGGAATCTTCATAGGTCTGGAATTCTGGGCTGAAAAATGGCACTTTCCCGGACCCGCACGTGGAACGCTCCGTCGAGCTTTGCGCCCAGGGAAAAGGTGGCAGCCTTGGTCTCTCAGGTGTCAATTTTGGGGCCCCATTAACCCTAGAAAAGGCACAATTGCTTTCTGTCCAGGCACCTTTTCCCTGGGAGAAATCTTCATCGGCCTCGAATTCTGGGATGAGAAACAGCACATTCCTGGACCCGCAAGTGGCACGCACCGTCGAGCTTTGCGCTCAGGGAAAAGGTGGCAGTCTTGGGTTCTCAGGTGTCAATGATGGGGCCCCATTAACCCTAGAAAAGGAACAATCGCTTTCTGTCCTGACACCTTTTCCCAGGGAGGAATCTTCATCGGTCTGGAATTCTGGAATGAGAAACAGCAATTTCCCGGACCCTCACGTAGCACACATGGTCGAGCTTTGCGCCCAGGGTATAGGAGGCAACCTTGGGCTCTCAGGTGCCAATGATGGAGCCCGATTAACCCTAGAAATGGAACAATCGCTTTCTGTCCTGGGAGCCTCTTCCCTGTGAGGAGTCTTCATCCGTATGGAATTCAGGGCTGAAAAACGGCACTTTCCCAGACAAGAAAGTGGTACCCGCCGTTGATGTTTGCGCCCACGGAAAAGGTGGCAGCCTTGAACTCTGAGGTGCCAATGATGGGGCACCATTGACCCTAGAAAAGGACAATTCGATTTCTGACCTGGCACCTTTTCCCTGGGAGGTGTCTTCGTCCGTCTGGAATTCTGGGCTGAAAAATGACACTTCCCCGGACCCGCAAGTGGCACGCGCCGTCGACATTTGCGCCCAGGCAAAAGGTGGCAGCCTTGGGCTCTCAGGTGCCAATGATGGGGCCCCGTTAACACTAGAAAAATAACACTTGCTTTCTGTCCTGGCACCTTTTCCCAGGGAGGAATCTTCGTCCGTCTGGAAATCTGGGTTCAAAAATGGCACTGCCCCAAACCCACACAAGGTACACACCGTCGAGCTTTGCGCCCAGGGAAAAGGGGGCAGCCTTGGGCTCTCAGGTGCCAATGATGGTGCCCCATCACCCCTACAAAAGGCACAATGGCTTTCTGTCCTGGCACCTTTTCCCAGGGAGGAATCTTCATCGGTTTGGAATTCTGGTCTGAGAATCGGCACTTCTCTGGACTCGCAAGTGGAACGCACCATCGAGCTTTGCGTCCAGGGAAAAGGTGGCAGTCTTGGGCTCTCAGGTGCCAATGATGGGGCCCCATTAGCTTTACAAAAAGCACAATGGCTTTCTGTCCTGGCACCTTTTCCCTGGGAGGAGTCTTCATTGGTCTGGAATTCTGGGCTGTAAAATGGCACTTTCTGGGACCAGCACGTGGCACGCACTGTCGTGCTTTGCGCTCAAGGAAAAGGAGGCAACCTCTGGCTCTCAGATGCCAATGACGGGCCCCCATTAACACTAGAAATGGAACAATCGCTTTCTGTCCTGGGAGCCCTTTCCCTGGGAGGAGTCGTCATCCGTCTGGAATCCTGGGCTGAACAAAGCACTTTCTCTGACCTGCACGTGGCAGGCACCATCTAGCTTTGCGCCCAGGGAAGAGGTGACAGCCTTGGGCTCTCAGGTGCCAATGATGGGTCCTCGTTAACACTAGATAAATAAAAATCGCTTTCTGTCCTGGCACCTTTTCCCTGGGAGGAGTCTTCATTGGTCTGGAATTCTGGGCTGTAAAATGGCACTTTCTGGGACCAGCACGTGGCACGCACTGTCGTGCTTTGCGCTCAAGGAAAAGGAGGCAACCTCTGGCTCTCAGATGCCAATGACGGGCCCCCATTAACACTAGAAATGGAACAATCGCTTTCTGTCCTGGGAGCCCTTTCCCTGGGAGGAGTCGTCAGCCGTCTGGAATCCTGGGCTGAACAAAGCACTTTCTCTGACCTCATGTGGCAGGCACCATCTAGCTTTGCGCCCAGGGAAGAGGTGACAGCCTTGGGCTCTCAGGTGCCAATGATGGGTCCTCGTTAACACTAGATAAATAAAAATCGCTTTCTGTCCTGGCACCTTTTCCCAGGGAGGAATTTTCGTCCGTCTGGAATTCTGGGCTGAACAAAGCACTTTCTCTGACCTGCACGTGGCAGGCACCATCTAGCTTTGCGCCCAGGCAAAAGGTGGCAGCCTTGGGCTCTCAGGTGCCAATGATGGGTCCCCGCTAACACTAGATAAATAACAATCGCTTACTGTCCTGGCACTTTTTCCCAGGGAGAAATCTTCGCTGGCCTGGAATTCTGGGATGAGAAACGGCACATTCCCGGACTTGCAAGTGGCACGCGCCGTCGACATTTGCGCCCAGGGAAAAGGTGGCAGCCTTGGGCTCTCAGGTGCCAATGATGGGGCCCCATTACCCCTAGAAACGGCGCAATGGCTTTCTGTCCTGACACCTTTTCCCAGAGAGGAATCGACTTCTGTCTGGAATTCTGGGCTGAAAAACGGCCCTTTCCTGGACCCGCACAGGGTATGCACCGTCGAGCTTTGCACCCAGGGAAAAGGTGGCAGCCTTGGGCTCTCAGGTGCCAATGATGGGGCCCAATTAGCATTACAAAATACACAATGGCTTTGTCTCCT
The DNA here is from genome assembly GCF_047495875.1 of Pithys albifrons albifrons. NCBI lineage: Eukaryota > Metazoa > Chordata > Aves > Passeriformes > Thamnophilidae > Pithys > Pithys albifrons. The sequence continues at coordinate 8,178,538 of NC_092480.1, read as the reverse complement.
GGTACCTTTTCCCTCTGAGGAATCTTCATAGGTCTGGAATTCTGGGCTGAAAAATGGCACTTTCCCGGACCCGCACGTGGAACGCTCCGTCGAGGTTTGCGCTCAGGGAAAAGGTGGCAGCCTTGGTCTCTCAGGTGTCAATTTTGGGGCCCCATTAACCCTAGAAAAGGCACAATTGCTTTCTGTCCAGGCACCTTTTCCCTGGGAGAAATCTTCATCGGCCTCGAATTCTGGGATGAGAAACAGCACATTCCTGGACCCGCAAGTGGCACGCACCGTCGAGCTTTGCGCTCAGGGAAAAGGTTGCAGCGTGGGGTTCTCAGGTGTCAATGATGGAGCCCCATTAACCCTAGAAAAGGAACAATCGCTTTCTGTCCTGACACCTTTTCCCAGGGAGGAATCTTCATCGGTCTGGAATTCTGGAATGAGAAACAGCAATTTCCCGGACCCTCACGTAGCACGCATGGTCGAGCTTTGCGCCCAGGGTATAGGAGGCAACCTTGGGCTCTCAGGTGCCAATGATGGGGCCCGATTAACCCTAGAAATGGAACAATCGCTTTCTGTCCTGGGAGCCTCTTCCCTGTGAGGAGTCTTCATCCGTCTGGAATTCAGGGCTGAAAAACGGCACTTTCCCGGACAAGAAAGTAGTTCGCGCCGTTGATGTTTGCGCCCACGGAAAAGGTGGCAGCCTTGAACTCTGAGGTGCCAATGATGGGGCACCATTGACCCTAGAAAAGGACAATTCGATTTCTGACCTGGCACCTTTTCCCTGGGAGGTGTCTTCGTCCGTCTGGAATTCTGGGCTGAAAAATGGCACTTCCCCGGACCCGCAAGTGGCACGCGCCGTCGACATTTGCGCCCAGGCAAAAGGTGGCAGCCTTGGGCTCTCAGGTGCCAATGATGGGGCCCCGTTAACACTAGAAAAATAACACTTGCTTTCTGTCCTGGCACCTTTTCCCAGGGAGGAATCTTCGTCCGTCTGGAAATCTGGGTTTAGAAATGGCACTGCCCCAAACCCGCACAAGGTACACACCGTCGAGCTTTGCGCCCAGGGAAAAGGGGGCAGCCTTGGGCTCTCAGGTGCCAATGATGGTGCCCCATTACCCCTACAAAAGGCACAATGGCTTTCTGTCCTGGCACCTTTTCCCAGGGAGGAATCTTCATCGGTTTGGAATTCTGGTCTGAGAATCGGCACTTTCCTGGACCCGCAAGTAGAACGCACAATCAAGCTTTGGGTCCAGGGAAAAGGTGGCAGTCTTGGGTTCTCAGGTGCCAATGATGGGACCCCATTACCTTTACAAAAAGCACAATGGCTTTCTGTCCTGGCACCTTTTCCCTGGGAGGAGTCTTCATTGGTCTGGAATTCTGGGCTGTAAAATGGCACTTTCTGGGACCAGCACATGGCACGCAGTGTCGTGCCTTGCACCCAGGGAAAAGGAGGCAACCTCTGGCTCTCAGATGCCAATGACGGGCCCCCATTAACACTAGAAATGGAACAATTGCTTTCTGTCCTGGGAGCCCTTTCCCTGGGAGGAGTCGTCAGCCGTCTGGAATCCTGGGCTGAACAAAGCACTTTCTCTGACCTGCACGTGGCAGGCACCATCTAGCCTTGCGCCCAGGGAAGAGGTGACAGCCTTGGGCTCTCAGGTGCCAATGATGGGTCCTCGTTAACACTAGATAAATAACAATCGCTTTCTGTCCTGGCACCTTTTCCCTGTGAGGAATTTTCGTCCATCTGGAAGTCTGGACTGAAAAACGGCACTTCCCCAGACCTGCAAGTGGAACGCACCGTCGAGCTTTGTGCCCAGGCAAAAGGTGGCAGCCTTGGGCTCTCAGGTGCCAATGATGGGGCCCCATTACCCCTAGAAAAAGCACAATCGCTTTCTGTCCTGGCACTTTTTCCCAGGGAGAAATCTTCGCTGGTCTGGAATTCTGGGATGAGAAACGGCACATTCCCGGACTTGCAAGTGGCACGCGCCGTCGACATTTGCGCCCAGGGAAAAGGTGGCAGCCTTGGGCTCTCAGGTGCCAATGATGGGGCCCCATTACCCCTAGAAACGGCGCAATGGCTTTCTGTCCTGACACCTTTTCCCAGAGAGGAATCGACTTCTGTCTGGAATTCTGGGCTGAAAAACGGCCCTTTCCTGGACCCGCACAGGGTATGCACCGTCGAGCTTTGCACCCAGGGAAAAGGTGGCAGCCTTGGGCTCTCAGGTGCCAATGATGGGGCCCAATTAGCATTACAAAATACACAATGGCTTTGTCTCCTGGTACCTTTTCCCTCTGAGGAATCTTCATAGGTCTGGAATTCTGGGCTGAAAAATGGCACTTTCCCGGACCCGCACGTGGAACGCTCCGTCGAGCTTTGCGCCCAGGGAAAAGGTGGCAGCCTTGGTCTCTCAGGTGTCAATTTTGGGGCCCCATTAACCCTAGAAAAGGCACAATTGCTTTCTGTCCAGGCACCTTTCCCTGGGAGAAATCTTCATCGGCCTCGAATTCTGGGATGAGACACAGCACATTCCTGGACCCGCAAGTGGCACGCACCGTTGAGCTTTGCGCTCAGGGAAAAGGTTGCAGCGTGGGGTTCTCAGGTGTCAATGATGGAGCCCCATTAACCCTAGAAAAGGAACAATCGCTTTCTGTCCTGACACCTTTTCCCAGGGAGGAATCTTCATCGGTCTGGAATTCTGGAATGAGAAACGGCAATTTCCCGGACCCCCACGTAGCACGCATGGTCGAGGTTTGCGCCCAGGGTATAGGAGGCAACCTTGGGCTCTCAGGTGCCAATGATGGAGCCCGATTAACCCTAGAAATGGAACAATCGCTTTCTTTCCTGGGAGCCTCTTCCCTGTGAGGAGTCTTCATCCGTCTGGAATTGAGGGCTGAAAAACGGCACTTTCCCAGACAAGAAAGTGGTACGCGCCGTTGATGTTTGCGCCCACGGAAAAGGTGGCAGCCTTGAACTCTGAGGTGCCAATGATGGGGCACCATTGACCCTAGAAAAGGACAATTCGATTTCTGACCTGGCACCTTTTCCCTGGGAGGTGTCTTCGTCCGTCTGGAATTCTGGGCTGAAAAATGACACTTCCCCGGACCCGCAAGTGGCACGCGCCGTCGACATTTGCGCCCAGGCAAAAGGTGGCAGCCTTGGGCTCTCAGGTGCCAATGATGGGGCCCCGTTAACACTAGAAAAATAACACTTGCTTTCTGTCCTGGCACCTTTTCCCAGGGAGGAATCTTCGTCCGTCTGGAAATCTGGGTTCAAAAATGGCAGTGCCCCAAACCCACACAAGGTACACACCGTCGAGCTTTGCGCCCAGGGAAAAGGGGGCAGCCTTGGGCTCTCAGGTGCCAATGATGGTGCCCCATTACCCCTACAAAAGGCACAATGGCTTTCTGTCCTGGCACCTTTTCCCAGGGAGGAATCTTCATCGGTTTGGAATTCTGGTCTGAGAATCGGCACTTTCCTGGACCCGCAAGTGGAACGCACCATCGAGCTTTGCGTCCAGGGAAAAGGTGGCAGTCTTGGGCTCTCAGGTGCCAATGATGGGGCCCCATTAGCTTTACAAAAAGCACAATGGCTTTCTGTCCTGGCACCTTTTCCCTGGGAGGAGTCTTCATTGGTCTGGAATTCTGGGCTGTAAAATGGCACTTTCTGGGACCAGCACGTGGCACGCACTGTCGTGCTTTGCGCTCAAGGAAAAGGAGGCAACCTCTGGCTCTCAGATGCCAATGACGGGCCCCCATTAACACTAGAAATGGAACAATCGCTTTCTGTCCTGGGAGCCCTTTCCCTGGGAGGAGTCGTCATCCGTCTGGAATCCTGGGCTGAACAAAGCACTGTCTTGGTTTGAGATAAGCAACTGCCAACCCCCCCAAGCACAGAGAGAAAAGCCTCCCTCCTAGCACCAGGGAAAGGGAGGAAAAGAGAGGGGAAAGAAAAAAAAACACTTCAAACTGCATTTATACTAAATGTACATATATTTTTCACAGAAAGAAAGAGACAATTAGAAGAGAGTACAAATATACACTCACACAAGTCTACAACAAGAAGTTCCCCACCTCAACTTCTTAACGAACACACAAATTCTACTGTCTTAACTACACATTACTTAAGAAGAAGCTTATTCCCCAGGGAGACAAACCCAAGCAGAAAGGAGAGACCCAGAACAACACGTTTTACTTTCCTGAGGTACCCTGTGAGCCAGTGGTGGGCCTGGTCCTCTCCATCCCCCCTGGGACAGCATCATGCGTCTTCCCAAGAGGAGGGCTGAGAAGCCACTGACTTAACCACTCCCACACTGGTTCCTCCTTCCCTGGAGATGATGTCATAATGTGGTATGGAATACAAAATTACTGGCTAGAGGAGGTCAGCTGTTAGCTCAGCCCAGCTCAAGTCAGCTGACAGCTTCGGCCTAGTCCAGACTTCAGGGCCCAAATCTAGGCCCACCTAGGTGAACCCATAACATTCTCCACCCCTTATTCCATACCATATTATGTCACTCATATCTTAGGTTCTCATGCTTAAACACTTATTTTTTTTCAGGGCTGATTTCCACCCCTCCATAATGTGGCTAAGAGTCCATTAGGATGGGGTAGATATTTCAGATGGAAACAAAGCAGGTCATCTCAGGTTATCTTATCTGATGGTTCATGTCTTTCAATAGGGTTACCATCCTCTCTTCAGGAGTCTCTAGTTTCCCACTGGGGTTAAAATAGTGTTCACAGTCAGATCCACCCCTTGGCCTCATCCACCTACAGGTGGTCTGAGGCATCATAGGCCCACTGAGCCAGGAACAACCCTCCCCCAGCCAGTCCAGGGTGTGATGTTCTTCATTGGCTCGGCTCTTGGGCACATCAACACTCACACGATGGGTTTTCAAAGATTCAACTCAAACGGCAGTGTCCCACCACACGTCAACAGCTTACACAGGCTTCTCTTCATGTCTTTCTCCTTGGTCACACAGCAGTACTACAGTTAACCATGTGAGCCATCCCCCTTAGCAGCAGTCCTAACAGCTTTGGCAGCCTCGGAAGCAGCCCCGACAGCAGCACAAGCAAGCAGCAGAGGCAGGAGCAGCCCCGGCGGCTCGCCAGCCCTGGCTCGCTCGCAGCCCTGGCTCGGCTCGCAGCCTCTCACGGCTCGCGGCCTCTCATGGCTCGCAGCCTCTCAGGGCTCACAGCCTCTCACGGCTCGTGGCCTCTCACGGCTCGTGGCCTCTCACAGCTCACAGCCTCTCATGGCTCGCAGCCTCCCCCGGCTTGCTCGCAGCCCTGGCGGCAGCCCCGCCAGCGACAGCTCTGGCTCCTGCGGGTCGCTCAGCACTGCGGGCGCTGGTTCCGGGCGCCGCATCTGTTGGGTTCTCTGCAGGGGGTTCCGCAGCTCCTCTTTTCCCTGTTCACTGGGGTCTCACAATGGCAAACACGCTTCACAGCTGTGGATAACCTTAAGAATAGTGTTCACAGGTAAATCCACCCCTCGACTTTATCCACCTACAGGTGGCCTGAGGCACGATGGGCCCATCGAGCCAGGAACAACTCCTCCCCATGCCAGTCCAGGTGAGATGCTCCTCATCAGCTCCTGGGCACATCAGCATTCACATGATGAGTCCTCAGGGATTCAAATCAAACAGCCGTGTCTTGCCACACATGAACAGCTTACATGGGCCTCTTTTCTGCAGTGGCTACAGTCACAGCAGGCACCAGTCGAGCTGTTTGAACTCACAAAAACAGTGAAATAGTGAAAACGAGCATTCAACAGCAAGGGAGAGTTGTTTACATTTTCTGTTCTGGATGTACTTAAACAAGGCACTTATCAATCTATGTTTCTACAACAATCCTCCCGGGAAGCCTGCCAAGATCCTGGGACACCCGCCAAGGTCCTCCGTCGCTCCCGAGTTTCCCGGCCAATGCACCAGTCACTGTCTTGGTTTGAGATAAGCAACTGCCAACCCCCCCAAGCACAGAGAGAAAAGCCTCCCTCCTAACACCAGGGAAAGGGAGGAAAAGAGAGGGGAAAGAAAAAAAAACACTTCAAACTGCATTTATACTAAATGTACATATATTTTTCACAGAAAGAAAGAGACAATTAGAAGAGAGTACAAATATACACTCACACAAGTCTACAACAAGAAGTTCCCCACCTCAACTTCTTAACGAACACACAAATTCTACTGTCTTAACTACACATTACTTAAGAAGAAGCTTATTCCCCAGGGAGACAAACCCAAGCAGAAAGGAGAGACCCAGAACAACACGTTTTACTTTCCTGAGGTACCCTGTGAGCCAGTGGTGGGCCTGGTCCTCTCCATCCCCCCTGGGACAGCATCATGCGTCCTCCCAAGAGGAGGGCTGAGAAGCCACTGACTTAACCACTCCCACACTGGTTCCTCCTTCCCTGGAGATGATGTCATAATGTGGTATGGAATACAAAATTACTGGCTAGAGGAGGTCAGCTGTTAGCTCAGCCCAGCTCAAGTCAGCTGACAGCTTCGGCCTAGTCCAGACTTCAGGGCCCAAATCTAGGCCCACCTAGGTGAACCCATAACACTGACCTGCACGTGGCAGGCACCATCTAGCTTTGCGCTCAGGGAAGAGGTGACAGCCTTGGGCTCTCAGGTGCCAATGATGGGTCCTCGTTAACACTAGATAAATAAAAATCGCTTACTGTCCTGGCACATTTTCCCTGGGAGGAATTTTCGTCCGTCTGGAATTCTGGGCTGAAAAACGGCACTTCCCCGGACCTGCAACTGGAACGCACCGTCGAGCTTTGTGCCCAGGGAAAAGGTGGCAGCCTTGGGCTCTCAGGTGCCAATGATGGGGCCCCATTACCCCTAGAAAAAGAACAATTGCTTTCTGTCCTGGCACCTTTTTCCCTGGGAGGAATCTTCATTGGTCTGGAATTCTGGGCTGAAAACGGCTCTTTCCCTTACCCGCATGTGGCACGCACCGTCGAGCTTTTCGCCCAGGGAAAAGGTGGCAGCCTTGGGCTCTCAGGTGCCAATGATGGGGCCCCATTACCCCTAGAAAAGGCACAATGGCTTTCTGTCCTGACACCTTTTCCCAGAGAGGAATCGACTTCTGTCTGGAATTCTGGGCTGAAAAACGGCCCTTTCCCGGACCCGCACAGGGTATGCACCGTCGAGCTTTGCACCCAGGGAAAAGGTGGCAGCCTTGGGCTCTCAGGTGCCAATGATGGGGCCCAATTAGCATTACAAAATACACAATGGCTTTGTCTCCTGGTACCTTTTCCCTCTGAGGAATCTTCATAGGTCTGGAATTCTGGGCTGAAAAATGGCACTTTCCCGGACCCGCACGTGGAACGCTCCGTCGAGCTTTGCGCCCAGGGAAAAGGTGGCAGCCTTGGTCTCTCAGGTGTCAATTTTGGGGCCCCATTAACCCTAGAAAAGGCACAATTGCTTTCTGTCCAGGCACCTTTTCCCTGGGAGAAATCTTCATCGGCCTCGAATTCTGGGATGAGAAACAGCACATTCCTGGACCCGCAAGTGGCACGCACCGTCGAGCTTTGCGCTCAGGGAAAAGGTGGCAGTCTTGGGTTCTCAGGTGTCAATGATGGGGCCCCATTAACCCTAGAAAAGGAACAATCGCTTTCTGTCCTGACACCTTTTCCCAGGGAGGAATCTTCATCGGTCTGGAATTCTGGAATGAGAAACGGCAATTTCCCGGACCCTCACGTAGCACACATGGTCGAGCTTTGCGCCCAGGGTATAGGAGGCAACCTTGGGCTCTCAGGTGCCAATGATGGAGCCCGATTAACCCTAGAAATGGAACAATCGCTTTCTGTCCTGGGAGCCTCTTCCCTGTGAGGAGTCTTCATCCGTCTGGAATTCAGGGCTGAAAAACGGCACTTTCCCAGACAAGAAAGTGGTACCCGCCGTTGATGTTTGCGCCCACGGAAAAGGTGGCAGCCTTGAACTCTGAGGTGCCAATGATGGGGCACCATTGACCCTAGAAAAGGACAATTCGATTTCTGACCTGGCACCTTTTCCCTGGGAGGTGTCTTCGTCCGTCTGGAATTCTGGGCTGAAAAATGACACTTCCCCGGACCCGCAAGTGGCACGCGCCGTCGACATTTGCGCCCAGGCAAAAGGTGGCAGCCTTGGGCTCTCAGGTGCCAATGATGGGGCCCCGTTAACACTAGAAAAATAACACTTGCTTTCTGTCCTGGCACCTTTTCCCAGGGAGGAATCTTCGTCCGTCTGGAAATCTGGGTTCAAAAATGGCACTGCCCCAAACCCGCACAAGGTACACACCGTCGAGCTTTGCGCCCAGGGAAAAGGGGGCAGCCTTGGGCTCTCAGGTGCCAATGATGGTGCCCCATCACCCCTACAAAAGGCACAATGGCTTTCTGTCCTGGCACCTTTTCCCAGGGAGGAATCTTCATCGGTTTGGAATTCTGGTCTGAGAATCGGCACTTCCCTGGACTCGCAAGTGGAACGCACCATCGAGCTTTGCGTCCAGGGAAAAGGTGGCAGTCTTGGGCTCTCAGGTGCCAATGATGGGGCCCCATTAGCTTTACAAAAAGCACAATGGCTTTCTGTCCTGGCACCTTTTCCCTGGGAGGAGTCTTCATTGGTCTGGAATTCTGGGCTGTAAAATGGCACTTTCTGGGACCAGCACGTGGCACGCACTGTCGTGCTTTGCGCTCAAGGAAAAGGAGGCAACCTCTGGCTCTCAGATGCCAATGACGGGCCCCCATTAACACTAGAAATGGAACAATCGCTTTCTGTCCTGGGAGCCCTTTCCCTGGGAGGAGTCGTCATCCGTCTGGAATCCTGGGCTGAACAAAGCACTTTCTCTGACCTGCACGTGGCAGGCACCATCTAGCTTTGCGCCCAGGGAAGAGGTGACAGCCTTGGGCTCTCAGGTGCCAATGATGGGTCCTCGTTAACACTAGATAAATAAAAATCGCTTTCTGTCCTGGCACCTTTTCCCTGGGAGGAGTCTTCATTGGTCTGGAATTCTGGGCTGTAAAATGGCACTTTCTGGGACCAGCACGTGGCACGCACTGTCGTGCTTTGCGCTCAAGGAAAAGGAGGCAACCTCTGGCTCTCAGATGCCAATGACGGGCCCCCATTAACACTAGAAATGGAACAATCGCTTTCTGTCCTGGGAGCCCTTTCCCTGGGAGGAGTCGTCAGCCGTCTGGAATCCTGGGCTGAACAAAGCACTTTCTCTGACCTCATGTGGCAGGCACCATCTAGCTTTGCGCCCAGGGAAGAGGTGACAGCCTTGGGCTCTCAGGTGCCAATGATGGGTCCTCGTTAACACTAGATAAATAAAAATCGCTTTCTGTCCTGGCACCTTTTCCCTGGGAGGAATTTTCGTCCGTCTGGAATTCTGGGCTGAACAAAGCACTTTCTCTGACCTGCACGTGGCAGGCACCATCTAGCTTTGCGCCCAGGCAAAAGGTGGCAGCCTTGGGCTCTCAGGTGCCAATGATGGGTCCCCGCTAACACTAGATAAATAACAATTGCTTTCTGTCCTGGCACTTTTTCCCAGGGAGAAATCTTCGCTGGTCTGGAATTCTGGGATGAGAAACGGCACATTCCCGGACTTGCAAGTGGCACGCGCCGTCGACATTTGCGCCCAGGGAAAAGGTGGCAGCCTTGGGCTCTCAGGTGCCAATGATGGGGCCCCATTACCCCTAGAAACGGCGCAATGGCTTTCTGTCCTGACACCTTTTCCCAGAGAGGAATCGACTTCTGTCTGGAATTCTGGGCTGAAAAACGGCCCTTTCCTGGACCCGCACAGGGTATGCACCGTCGAGCTTTGCACCCAGGGAAAAGGTGGCAGCCTTGGGCTCTCAGGTGCCAATGATGGGGCCCAATTAGCATTACAAAATACACAATGGCTTTGTCTCCTGGTACCTTTTCCCTCTGAGGAATCTTCATAGGTCTGGAATTCTGGGCTGAAAAATGGCACTTTCCCGGACCCGCACGTGGAACGCTCCGTCGAGGTTTGCGCTCAGGGAAAAGGTGGCAGCCTTGGTCTCTCAGGTGTCAATTTTGGGGCCCCATTAACCCTAGAAAAGGCACAATTGCTTTCTGTCCAGACACCTTTTCCCTGGGAGAAATCTTCATCGGCCTCGAATTCTGGGATGAGAAACAGCACATTCCTGGACCCGCAAGTGGCACGCACCGTCGAGCTTTGCGCTCAGGGAAAAGGTTGCAGCACGGGGTTCTCAGGTGTCAATGATGGAGCCCCATTAACCCTAGAAAAGGAACAATCGCTTTCTGTCCTGACACCTTTTCCCAGGGAGGAATCTTCATCGGTCTGGAATTCTGGAATGAGAAACAGCAATTTCCCGGACCCTCACGTAGCACGCATGGTCGAGCTTTGCGCCCAGGGTATAGGAGGCAACCTTGGGCTCTCAGGTGCCAATGATGGGGCCCGATTAACCCTAGAAATGGAACAATCGCTTTCTGTCCTGGGAGCCTCTTCCCTGTGAGGAGTCTTCATCCGTCTGGAATTGAGGGCTGAAAAACGGCACTTTCCCGGACAAGAAAGTAGTTCGCGCCGTTGATGTTTGCGCCCACGGAAAAGGTGGCAGCCTTGAACTCTGAGGTGCCAATGATGGGGCACCATTGACCCTAGAAAAGGACAATTCGATTTCTGACCTGGCACCTTTTCCCTGGGAGGTGTCTTCGTCCGTCTGGAATTCTGGGCTGAAAAATGGCACTTACCCGGACCCGCAAGTGGCACGCGCCGTCGACATTTGCGCCCAGGCAAAAGGTGGCAGCCTTGGGCTCTCAGGTGCCAATGATGGGGCCCCGTTAACACTAGAAAAATAACACTTGCTTTCTGTCCTGGCACCTTTTCCCAGGGAGGAATCTTCGTCTGTCTGGAAATCTGGGTTTAGAAATGGCACTGCCCCAAACCCGCACAAGGTACACACCGTCGAGCTTTGCGCCCAGGGAAAAGGGGGCAGCCTTGGGCTCTCAGGTGCCAATGATGGTGCCCCATTACCCCTACAAAAGGCACAATGGCTTTCTGTCCTGGCACCTTTTCCCTGGGAGGAGTCTTCATTGGTCTGGAATTCTGGGCTGTAAAATGGCACTTTCTGGGACCAGCATGTGGCACGCACTGTCGTGCTTTGCGCCCAGGGAAAAGGAGGCAACCTCTGGCTCTCAGATGCCAATGACGGGCCCCCATTAACACTAGAACTGGAACAATCGCTTTCTGTCCTGGGAGCCCTTTCCCTGGGAGGAGTCTTCGTCCGTCTGGAATTCTGGGCTGAACAAAGCACTTTCTCTGACCTGCACGTGGCAGGCACCATCTAGCTTTGCGCCCAGGCAAAAGGTGGCAGCCTTGGGCTCTCAGGTGCCAATGATGGGTCCCCGCTAACACTAGATAAATAACAATCGCTTTCTGTCCTGGCACCTTTTCCCTGGGAGGAATTTTTGTCCGTCTGGAATTCTGGGCTGAAAAACGGTACTTCCCCCGACCTGCAAGTGGAACGCACCGTCGAGCTTTGTGCCCAGGCAAAAGGTGGCAGCCTTGGGCTCTCAGGTGCCAATGACGGGCCCCATTACCCCTAGAAAAAGAACAATCGCTTTCTGTCCTGGCACATTTTCCTTGGGAGGAATCTTCATTGCTCTGGAATTCTGGGCTGAAAACGGCTCTTTCCCTTACCCGCATGTGGCACGCACCGTCGAGCTTTGCGCCCAGGGAAAAGGTGGCAGCCCTGGGCTCTCAGGTGCCAATGATGGGGCCCCATTACACCTAGAAAAAGAACAATCGCTTTCTGTCCTGGCACTTTTTCCCAGGGAGAAATCTTCGCTGGCCTGGAATTCTGGGATGAGAAACGGCACATTCCCGGACTTGCAAGTGGCACGCGCCGTCGACATTTGCGCCCAGGGAAAAGGTGGCAGCCTTGGGCTCTCAGGTGCCAATGATGGGGCCCCATTACCCCTAGAAAAGGCGCAATGGCTTTCTGTCCTGACACCTTTACCCAGAGAGGAATCGACTTCTGTCTGGAATTCTGGGCTGAAAAACGGCCCTTTCCTGGACCCGCACAGGGTATGCACCGTCGAGCTTTGCACCCAGGGAAAAGGTGGCAGCCTTGGGCTCTCAGGTGCCAATGATGGGGCCCAATTAGCATTACAAAATACACAATGGCTTTGTCTCCTGGTACCTTTTCCCTCTGAGGAATCTTCATAGATCTGGAATTCTGGGCTGAAAAATGGCACTTTCCCGGACCCGCACGTGGAACGCTCCGTCGAGCTTTGCGCCCAGGGAAAAGGTGGCAGCCTTGGGCTCTCAGGTGTCAATTTTGGGGCCCCATTAACCCTAGAAAAGGCACAATTGCTTTCTGTCCAGGCACCTTTTCCCTGGGAGAAATCTTCATCGGCCTCGAATTCTGGGATGAGAAACAGCACATTCCTGGACCCGCAAGTGGCACGCGCCGTCGACATTTGCGCCCAGGCAAAAGGTGGCAGCCTTGGGCTCTCAGGTGCCAATGATGGGGCCCCGTTAACACTAGAAAAATAACACTTGCTTTCTGTCCTGGCACCTTTTCCCAGGGAGGAATCTTCGTCTGTCTGGAAATCTGGGTTCAGAAATGGCACTGCCCCAAACCCGCACAAGGTACACACCGTCAAGCTTTGCGCCCAGGGAAAAGGGGGCAGCCTTGGGCTCTCAGGTGCCAATGATGGTGCCTCATTACCCCTACAAAAGGCACAATGGCTTTCTGTCCTGGCACCTTTTCCCAGGGAGGAATCTTCATCGGTTTGGAATTCTGGTCTGAGAATCGGCACTTTCCTGGACCCGCAAGTGGAACGCACCATCGAGCTTTGCGTCCAGGGAAAAGGTGGCAGTCTTGGGCTCTCAGGTGCCAATGATGGGGCCCCATTAGCTTTACAAAAAGCACAATGGCTTTCTGTCCTGGCACCTTTTCCCTGGGAGGAGTCTTCATTGGTCTGGAATTCTGGGCTGTAAAATGGCACTTTCTGGGACCAGCACGTGGCACGCGCTGTCGTGCTTTGCGCCCAGGGAAAAGGAGGCAACCTCTGGCTCTCAGATGCCAATGACGGGCCCCCATTAACACTAGAAATGGAACAATCGCTTTCTGTCCTGGGAGCCCGTTCCCTGGGAGGAGTCTTCATCCGTCTGGAATTCTGGGCTGAACAAAGCACTTTCTCTGACCTGCACGTGGCAGGCACCATCTAGCTTTGCGCCCAGGCAAAAGGTGGCAGCCTTGGGCTCTCAGGTGCCAATGATGGGTCCCCGTTAACACTAGATAAATAACACTCGCTTTCTGTCCTGGCACCTTTTCCCTGGGAGGAATTTTCGTCTGTCTGGAATTCTGGGCTGAAAAACGGCACTTCCCCGAACCTGCAAGTGGAACGCACTGTCGAGCTTTGTGCCCAGACAAAAGGTGGCAGCCTTGGTCTCTCAGGTGCCAATGACGGGCCCCATTACCCCTAGAAAAAGAACAATCGCTTTCTGTCCTGGCACATTTTCCCTGGGAGAAATCTTCATTGCTCTGGAATTCTGGGCTGAAAACGGCTCTTTCCCTTACCCGCATGTGGCACGCACCGTCGAGCTTTGCGCCCAGGGAAAAGGTGGCAGCCCTGGGCTCTCAGGTGCCAATGATGGGGCCCCATTACCCCTAGAAAAGGCACAATGGCTTTCTGTCCTGACACCTTTACCCAGAGAGGAATCGACTTCTGTCTGGAATTCTGGGCTGAAAAACGGCCCTTTCCTGGACCCACACAGGGTATGCACCGTCGAGCTTTGCACCCAGGGAAAAGGTGGCAGCCTTGGGCTCTCAGGTGCCAATGATGGGGCCCAATTAGCATTACAAAATACACAATGGCTTTGTCTCCTGGTACCTTTTCCCTCTGAGGAATCTTCATAGGTCTGGAATTCTGGGCTGAAAAATGGCACTTTCCCGGACCCGCACGTGGAACGCTCCGTCGAGCTTTGCGCCCAGGGAAAAGGTGGCAGCCTTGGGCTCTCAGGTGTCAATTTTGGGGCCCCACTAACCCTAGAAAAGGCACAATTGCTTTCTGTCCAGGCACCTTTTCCCTGGGAGAAATCTTCATCGGCCTCGAATTCTGGGATGAGAAACAGCACATTCCTGGACCCGCAAGTGGCACGCACCGTCGAGCTTTGCGCTCAGGGGAAAGGTTGCAGCCTTTGGCTCTCAGGTGTCAATGATGGAGCCCCATTAACCCTAGAAAAGGAACAATCGCTTTCTGTCCTGGGAGCCTCTTCCCTGTGAGGAGTCTTCATCCGTCTGGAATTGAGGGCTGAAAAACGGCACTTTCCCAGACAAGAAAGTGGTACCCGCCGTTGATGTTTGCGCCCACGGAAAAGGTGGCAGCCTTGAACTCTGAGGTGCCAATGATGGGGCACCATTGACCCTAGAAAAGGACAATTTGATTTCTGACCTGGCACCTTTTCCCTGGGAGGTGTCTTCGTCCGTCTGGAATTCTGGGCTGAAAAATGGCACTTCCCCGGACCCGCAAGTGGCACGCGCCGTCGACATTTGCGCCCAGGCAAAAGGTGGCAGCCTTGGGCTCTCAGGTGCCAATGATGGGGCCCCGTTAACACTAGAAAAATAACACTTACTTTCTGTCCTGGCACCTTTTCCCAGGGAGGAATCTTCGTCCGTCTGGAAATCTGGGTTTAGAAATGGCACTGCCCCAAACCCGCACAAGGTACACACCGTCGAGCTTTGCGCCCAGGGAAAAGGGGGCAGCCTTGGGCTCTCAGGTGCCAATGATGGTGCCCCATTACCCCTACAAAAGGCACAATGGCTTTCTGTCCTGGCACCTTTTCCCAGGGAGGAATCTTCATCGGTTTGGAATTCTGGTCTGAGAATCGGCACTTTCCTGGACCCGCAAGTAGAACGCACAATCAAGCTTTGCGTCCAGGGAAAAGGTGGCAGTCTTGGGTTCTCAGGTGCCAATGATGGGACCCCATTACCTTTACAAAAAGCACAATGGCTTTCTGTCCTGGCACCTTTTCCCTGGGAGGAGTCTTCATTGGTCTGGAATTCTGGGCTGTAAAATGGCACTTTCTGGGACCAGCACATGGCACGCAGTGTCGTGCTTTGCGCCCAGGGAAAAGGAGGCAACCTCTGGCTCTCAGATGCCAATGACGGGCCCCCATTAACACTAGAAATGGAACAATCGCTTTCTGTCCTGGGAGCCCTTTCCCTGGGAGGAGTCGTCATCCGTCTGGAATCCTGGGCTGAACAAAGCACTTTCTCTGACCTGCACGTGGCAGGCACCATCTAGCTTTGCGCCCAGGGAAGAGGTGACAGCCTTGGGCTCTCAGGTGCCAATGATGGGTCCTCGTTAACACTAGATAAATAACAATCGCTTTCTGTCCTGGCACCTTTTCCCTGGGAGGAATTTTCGTCCGTCTGGAATTCTGGGCTGAACAAAGCACTTTCTCTGACCTGCACGTGGCAGGCACCATCTAGCTTTGCGCCCAGGCAAAAGGTGGCAGCCTTGGGCTCTCAGGTGCCAATGATGGGTCCCCGCTAACACTAGATAAATAACAATCGCTTTCTGTCCTGGCACTTTTTCCCAGGGAGAAATCTTCGCTGGCCTGGAATTCTGGGATGAGAAACGGCACATTCCCGGACTTGCAAGTGGCACGCGCCGTCGACATTTGCACCCAGGGAAAAGGTGGCAGCCTTGGGCTCTCAGGTGCCAATGATGGGGCCCCATTACCCCTAGAAACGGCGCAATGGCTTTCTGTCCTGACACCTTTTCCCAGAGAGGAATCGACTTCTGTCTGGAATTCTGGGTTGAAAAACGGCCCTTTCCTGGACCCGCACAGGGTATGCACCGTCGAGCTTTGCACCCAGGGAAAAGGTGGCAGCCTTGGGCTCTCAGGTGCCAATGATGGGGCCCAATTAGCATTACAAAATACACAATGGCTTTGTCTCCTGGTACCTTTTCCCTCTGAGGAATCTTCATAGGTCTGGAATTCTGGGCTGAAAAATGGCACTTTCCCGGACCCGCACGTGGAACGCTCCGTCGAGCTTTGCGCTCAGGGAAAAGGTGGCAGCCTTGGTCTCTCAGGTGTCAATTTTGGGGCCCCATTAACCCTAGAAAAGGCACAATTGCTTTCTGTCCAGGCACCTTTTCCCTGGGAGAAATCTTCATCGGCCTCGAATTCTGGGATGAGAAACAGCACATTCCTGGACCCGCAAGTGGCACGCACCGTCGAGCTTTGCGCTCAGGGAAAAGGTTGCAGCACGGGGTTCTCAGGTGTCAATGATGGAGCCCCATTAACCCTAGAAAAGGAACAATCGCTTTCTGTCCTGACACCTTTTCCCAGGGAGGAATCTTCATCGGTCTGGAATTCTGGAATGAGAAACAGCAATTTCCCGGACCCTCACGTAGCACGCATGGTCGAGCTTTGCGCCCAGGGTATAGGAGGCAACCTTGGGCTCTCAGGTGCCAATGATGGGGCCCGATTAACCCTAGAAATGGAACAATCGCTTTCTGTTCTGGGAGCCTCTTCCCTGTGAGGAGTCTTCATCCGTCTGGAATTCAGGGCTGAAAAACGGCACTTTCCCGGACAAGAAAGTAGTTCGCGCCGTTGATGTTTGCGCCCACGGAAAAGGTGGCAGCCTTGAACTCTGAGGTGCCAATGATGGGGCACCATTGACCCTAGAAAAGGACAATTCGATTTCTGACCTGGCACCTTTTCCCTGGGAGGTGTCTTCGTCCGTCTGGAATTCTGGGCTGAAAAATGGCACTTCCCCGGACCCGCAAGTGGCACGCGCCGTCGACATTTGCGCCCAGGCAAAAGGTGGCAGCCTTGGGCTCTCAGGTGCCAATGATGGGGCCCCGTTAACACTAGAAAAATAACACTTGCTTTCTGTCCTGGCACCTTTTCCCAGGGAGGAATCTTCGTCTGTCTGGAAATCTGGGTTTAGAAATGGCACTGCCCCAAACCCGCACAAGGTACACACCGTCGAGCTTTGCGCCCAGGGAAAAGGGGGCAGCCTTGGGCTCTCAGGTGCCAATGATGGTGCCCCATTACCCCTACAAAAGGCACAATGGCTTTCTGTCCTGGCACCTTTTCCCTGGGAGGAGTCTTCATTGGTCTGGAATTCTGGGCTGTAAAATGGCACTTTCTGGGACCAGCATGTGGCACGCACTGTCGTGCTTTGCGCCCAGGGAAAAGGAGGCAACCTCTGGCTCTCAGATGTCAATGACGGGTCCCCATTAACACTAGAACTGGAACAATCGCTTTCTGTCCTGGGAGCCCTTTCCCTGGGAGGAGTCTTCGTCCGTCTGGAATTCTGGGCTGAACAAAGCACTTTCTCTGACCTGCACGTGGCAGGCACCATCTAGCTTTGCGCCCAGGCAAAAGGTGGCAGCCTTGGGCTCTCAGGTGCCAATGATGGGTCCCCGCTAACACTAGATAAATAACAATCGCTTTCTGTCCTGGCACCTTTTCCCTGGGAGGAATTTTCGTCCGTCTGGAATTCTGGGCTGAAAAACGGCACTTCCCCCGACCTGCAAGTGGAACGCACCGTCAAGCTTTGTGCCCAGGCAAAAGGTGGCAGCCTTGGGCTCTCAGGTGCCAATGACGGGCCCCATTACCCCTAGAAAAAGAACAATCGCTTTCTGTCCTGGCACATTTTCCTTGGGAGGAATCTTCATTGCTCTGGAATTCTGGGCTGAAAACGGCTCTTTCCCTTACCCGCATGTGGCACGCACCGTCGAGCTTTTCGCCCAGGGAAAAGGTGGCAGCCCTGGGCTCTCAGGTGCCAATGATGGGGCCCCATTACCCCTAGAAAAAGAACAATCGCTTTCTGTCCTGGCACTTTTTCCCAGGGAGAAATCTTCGCTGGCCTGGAATTCTGGGATGAGAAACGGCACATTCCCGGACTTGCAAGTGGCACGCGCCGTCGACATTTGCGCCCAGGGAAAAGGTGGCAGCCTTGGGCTCTCAGGTGCCAATGATGGGGCCCCATTACCCCTAGAAAAGGCGCAATGGCTTTCTGTCCTGACACCTTTACCCAGAGAGGAATCGACTTCTGTCTGGAATTCTGGGCTGAAAAACGGCCCTTTCCTGGACCCGCACAGGGTATGCACCGTCGAGCTTTGCACCCAGGGAAAAGGTGGCAGCCTTGGGCTCTCAGGTGCCAATGATGGGGCCCAATTAGCATTACAAAATACACAATGGCTTTGTCTCCTGGTACCTTTTCCCTCTGAGGAGTCTTCATAGGTCTGGAATTCTGGGCTGAAAAATTGCACTTTCCCGGACCCGCACGTGGAACGCTCCGTCGAGCTTTGCGCCCAGGGAAAAGGTGGCAGCCTTGGGCTCTCAGGTGTCAATTTTGGGGCCCCATTAACCCTAGAAAAGGCACAATTGCTTTCTGCCCTGGCACCTTTTCCCTGGGAGAAATCTTCATCGGCCTCGAATTCTGGGATGAGAAACAGCACATTCCTGGACCCGCAAGTGGCACGCGCCGTCGACATTTGCGCCCAGGCAAAAGGTGGCAGCCTTGGGCTCTCAGGTGCCAATGATGGGGCCCCGTTAACACTAGAAAAATAACACTTGCTTTCTGTCCTGGCACCTTTTCCCAGGGAGGAATCTTCGTCTGTCAGGAAATCTGGGTTCAGAAATGGCACTGCCCCAAACCCGCACAAGGTACACACCGTCGAGCTTTGCGCCCAGGGAAAAGGGGGCAGCCTTGGGCTCTCAGGTGCCAATGATGGTGCCTCATTACCCCTACAAAAGGCACAATGGCTTTCTGTCCTGGCACCTTTTCCCAGGGAGGAATCTTCATCGGTTTGGAATTCTGGTCTGAGAATCGGCACTTTCCTGGACCCGCAAGTGGAACGCACCATCGAGCTTTGCGTCCAGGGAAAAGGTGGCAGTCTTGGGCTCTCAGGTTCCAATGATGGGGCCCCATTACCTTTACAAAAAGCACAATGGCTTTCTGTCCTGGCACCTTTTCCCTGGGAGGAGTCTTCATTGGTCTGGAATTCTGGGCTGTAAAATGGCACTTTCTGGGACCAGCACGTGGCACGCGCTGTCGTGCTTTGCGCCCAGGGAAAAGGAGGCAACCTCTGGCTCTCAGATGCCAATGACGGGCCCCCATTAACACTAGAAATGGAACAATCGCTTTCTGTCCTGGGAGCCCGTTCCCTGGGAGGAGTCTTCATCCGTCTGGAATTCTGGGCTGAACAAAGCACTTTCTCTGACCTGCACGTGGCAGGCACCATCTAGCTTTGCGCCCAGGCAAAAGGTGGCAGCCTTGGGCTCTCAGGTGCCAATGATGGGTCCCCGTTAACACTAGATAAATAACACTCGCTTTCTGTCCTGGCACCTTTTCCCTGGGAGGAATTTTCGTCTGTCTGGAATTCTGGGCTGAAAAACGGCACTTCCCCGAACCTGCAAGTGGAACGCACCGTCGAGCTTTGTGCCCAGACAAAAGGTGGCAGCCTTGGTCTCTCAGGTGCCAATGACGGGCCCCATTACCCCTAGAAAAAGCACAATCGCTTTCTGTCCTGGCACATTTTCCCTGGGAGAAATCTTCATTGCTCTGGAATTCTGGGCTGAAAACGGCTCTTTCCCTTACCCGCATGTGGCACGCACCGTCGAGCTTTGCGCCCAGGGAAAAGGTGGCAGCCCTGGGCTCTCAGGTGCCAATGATGGGGCCCCATTACCCCTAGAAAAGGCACAATGGCTTTCTGTCCTGACACCTTTACCCAGAGAGGAATCGACTTCTGTCTGGAATTCTGGGCTGAAAAACGGCCCTTTCCTGGACCCACACAGGGTATGCACCGTCGAGCTTTGCACCCAGGGAAAAGGTGGCAGCCTTGGGCTCTCAGGTGCCAATGATGGGGCCCAATTAGCATTACAAAATACACAATGGCTTTGTCTCCTGGTACCTTTTCCCTCTGAGGAATCTTCATAGGTCTGGAATTCTGGGCTGAAAAATGGCACTTTCCCGGACCCGCACGTGGAACGCTCCGTCGAGCTTTGCGCCCAGGGAAAAGGTGGCAGCCTTGGTCTCTCAGGTGTCAATTTTGGGGCCCCACTAACCCTAGAAAAGGCACAATTGCTTTCTGTCCAGGCACCTTTTCCCTGGGAGAAATCTTCATCGGCCTCGAATTCTGGGATGAGAAACAGCACATTCCTGGACCCGCAAGTGGCACGCACCGTCGAGCTTTGCGCTCAGGGAAAAGGTTGCAGCCTTTGGCTCTCAGGTGTCAATGGTGGAGCCCCATTAACCCTAGAAAAGGAACAATCGCTTTCTGTCCTGGGAGCCTCTTCCCTGTGAGGAGTCTTCATCCGTCTGGAATTCAGGGCTGAAAAACGGCACTTTCCCAGACAAGAAAGTGGTATGTGCCGTTGATGTTTGCGCCCACGGAAAAGGTGGCAGCCTTGAACTCTGAGGTGCCAATGATGGGGCACCATTGACCCTAGAAAAGGACAATTTGATTTCTGACCTGGCACCTTTTCCCTGGGAGGTGTCTTCGTCCGTCTGGAATTCTGGGCTGAAAAATGACACTTCCCCGGACCCGCAAGTGGCACGCGCCGTCGACATTTGCGCCCAGGCAAAAGGTGGCAGCCTTGGGCTCTCAGGTGCCAATGATGGGGCCCCGTTAACACTAGAAAAATAACACTTACTTTCTGTCCTGGCACCTTTTCCCAGGGAGGAATCTTCGTCCGTCTGGAAATCTGGGTTCAAAAATGGCACTGCCCCAAACCCGCACAAGGTACACACCGTCGAGCTTTGCGCCCAGGGAAAAGGGGGCAGCCTTGGGCTCTCAGGTGCCAATGATGGTGCCCCATTACCCCTACAAAAGGCACAATGGCTTTCTGTCCTGGCACCTTTTCCCAGGGAGGAATCTTCATCGGTTTGGAATTCTGGTCTGAGAATCGGCACTTTCCTGGACCCGCAAGTGGAACGCACCATCGAGCTTTGCGTCCAGGGAAAAGGTGGCAGTCTTGGGCTCTCAGGTGCCAATGATGGGGCCCCATTACCTTTACAAAAAACACAAAGGCTTTCTGTCCTGGCACCTTTTCCCTGGGAGGAGTCTTCATTGGTCTGGAATTCTGGGCTCTAAAATGGCACTTTCTGGGACCAGCACGTGGCACGCACTGTCGTGCTTTGCGCCCAGGGACAAGGAGGCAACCTCTGGCTCTCAGATGCCAATGACGGGCCCCCATTAACACTAGAAATGGAACAATCGCTTTCTGTCCTGGGAGCCCTTTCCCTGGGAGGAGTCTTCGTCCGTCTGGAATTCTGGGCTGAACAAAGCAGTTTCTCTGACCTGCACGTGGCAGGCACCATCTAGCTTTGCGCCCAGGCAAAAGGTGGCAGCCTTGGGCTCTCAGGTGCCAATGATGGGTCCTCGTTAACACTAGATAAATAAGAATCGCTTTCTGTCCTGGCACCTTTTCCCTGGGAGGAATTTTCGTCTGTCTGGAATTCTGGGCTGAAAAACGGCACTTCCCCGGACCTGCAAGTGGAACGCACCGTCGAGGTTTGTGCCCAGGCAAAAGGTGGCAGCCTTGGTCTCTCAGGTGCCAATGACGGGCCCCATTACCCCTAGAAAAGGCACAATCGCTTTCTGTCCTGGCACATTTTCCCTGGGAGAAATCTTCATTGCTCTGGAATTCTGGGCTGAAAACGGCTCTTTCCCTTACCCGCATGTGGCACGCACCGTCGAGCTTTTCGCCCAGGGAAAAGGTGGCAGCCCTGGGCTCTCAGGTGCCAATGATGGGGCCCCATTACCCCTAGAAAAAGAACAATCGCTTTCTGTCCTGGCACTTTTTCCCAGGGAGAAATCTTCGCTGGCCTGGAATTCTGGGATGAGAAACGGCACATTCCCGGAGTTGCAAGTGGCACGCGCCGTCGACATTTGCGCCCAGGGAAAAGGTGGCAGCCTTGGGCTCGCAGGTGCCAATGATGGGGCCCCATTACCCCTAGAAACGGCGCAAAGGTTTTCTGTCCTGACACCTTTACCCAGAGAGGAATCGACTTCTGTCTGGAATTCTGGGCTGAAAAACGGCCCTTTCCTGGACCCGCACAGGGTATGCACCGTCGAGCTTTGCACCCAGGGAAAAGGTGGCAGCCTTGGGCTCTCAGGTGCCAATGATGGGGCCCAATTAGCATTACAAAATACACAATGGCTTTGTCTCCTGGTACCTTTTCCCTCTGAGGAATCTTCATAGGTCTGGAATTCTGGGCTGAAAAATGGCACTTTCCCGGACCCGCACGTGGAACGCTCCGTCGAGCTTTGCGCCCAGGGAAAAGGTGGCAGCCTTGGACTCTCAGGTGTCAATTTTGGGGCCCCATTAACCCTAGAAAAGGCACAATTGCTTTCTGTCCAGGCACCTTTTCCCTGGGAGAAATCTTCATCGGCCTCGAATTCTGGGATGAGAAACAGCACATTCCTGGACCCGCAAGTGGCACGCACCGTCGAGCTTTGCGCCCAGGGAAAGGTGGCAGCCTTGGGCTCTCAGGTGCCAATGATGGTGCCCCATTACCCCTACAAAAGGCACAATTGCTTTCTGTCCAGGCACCTTTTCCCTGGGAGAAATCTTCATCGGCCTCGAATTCTGGGCTGAAAAATGACACTTCCCCGGACCCGCAAGTGGCACGCGCCGTCGACAATTGCGCCCAGGGAAAAGGTGGCAGCCTTGGGCTCTCAGGTGCCAATGATGGGGCCCCGTTAACACTAGAAAAATAACACTTGCTTTCTGTCCTGGCACCTTTTCCCAGGGAGGAATCTTCGTCCGTCTGGAAATCTGGGTTCAAAAATGGCACTGCCCCAAACCCGCACAAGGTACACACCGTCGAGCTTTGCGCCCAGGGAAAAGGGGGCAGCCTTGGGCTCTCAGGTGCCAATGATGGGGCCCAATTAGCATTACAAAATACACAATGGCTTTGTCTCCTGGTACCTTTTCCCTCTGAGGAATCTTCATAGGTCTGGAATTCTGGGCTGAAAAATGGCACTTTCCCGGACCCGCACGTGGAACGCTCCGTCGAGCTTTGCGCCCAGGCAAAAGGTGGCAGCCTTGGGCTCTCAGGTGTCAATTTTGGGGCCCCATTAACCCTAGAAAAGGCACAATTGCTTTCTGTCCAGGCACCTTTTCCCTGGGAGAAATCTTCATCGGCCTCGAATTCTGGGATGAGAAACAGCACATTCCTGGACCCGCAAGTGGCACGCACCGTCGAGCTTTGCGCTCAGGGAAAAGGTTGCAGCCTTGGGCTCTCAGGTGCCAATGATGGTGCCCCATTACCCCTACAAAAGGCACAATGGCTTTCTGTCCTGGCACCTTTTCCCAGGGAGGAATCTTCGTCCGTCTGGAAATCTGGGTTCAAAAATGGCACTGCCCCAAACCCGCACAAGGTACACACCGTCGAGCTTTGCGCCCAGGGAAAAGGGGGCAGCCTTGGGCTCTCAGCTGCCAATGATGGTGCCCCATTACCCCTACAAAAGGCACAATGGCTTTCTGTCCTGGCACCTTTTCCCAGGGAGGAATCTTCATCGGTTTGGAATTCTGGTCTGAGAATCGGCACTTTCCTGGACCCGCAAGTGGAACGCACCATCGAGCTTTGCGTCCAGGGAAAAGGTGGCAGTCTTGGGCTCTCAGGTGCCAATGATGGGGCCCCATTACCCCTAGAAAAAGCACAATCGCTTTCTGTCCTGGCACTTTTTCCCAGGGAGAAATCTTCGCTGGTCTGGAATTCTGGGCTGTAAAATGGCACTTTCTGGGACCAGCACGTGGCACGCACTGTCGTGCTTTGCGCTCAAGGGAAAGGAGGCAACCTCTGGCTCTCAGATGCCAATGACGGGCCCCCATTAACACTAGAAATGGAACAATCGCTTTCTGTCCTGGGAGCCCTTTCCCTGGGAGGAGTCGTCATCCGTCTGGAATTCTGGGCTGAACAAAGCACTTTCTCTGACCTGCACGTGGCAGGCACCATCTAGCTTTGCGCCCAGGGAAGAGGTGACAGCCTTGGGCTCTCAGGTGCCAATGATGGGCCCTCGTTAACACTAGATAAATAAAAATCGCTTTCTGTCCTGGCACCTTTTCCCTGGGAGGAATTTTCGTCCGTCTGGAATTCTGGGCTGAAAAACGGCACTTCCCCGGACCTGCAAGTGGAACGCACCGTCGAGCTTTGTGCCCAGGCAAAAGGTGGCAGCCTTGGGCTCTCAGGTGCCAATGATGGGGCCCCATTACCCCTAGAAAAAGAACAATTGCTGTCTGTCCTGGCACCTTTTTCCCTGGGAGGAATCTTCATTGGTCTGGAATTCTGGGCTGAAAACGGCTCTTTCCCTTACCCGCATGTGGCACGCACCGTCGAGCTTTGCGCCCAGGGAAAAGGTGGCAGCCTTGGGCTCTCAGGTGCCAATGATGGGGCCCCATTACCCCTAGAAAAGGCACAATGGCTTTCTGTCCTACACCTTTTCCCAGAGAGGAATCGACTTCTGTCTGGAATTCTGGGCTGAAAAACGGCCCTTTCCTGGACCCGTACAGGGTATGCACCGTCGGGCTTTGCGCCCAGGGAAAAGGTGGCAGCCTTGGGCTCTCAGGTGCCAATGATGGGGCCCAATTAGCATTACAAAATACACAATGGCTTTGTCTCCTGGTACCTTTTCCCTCTGAGGAATCTTCATAGGTCTGGAATTCTGGGCTGAAAAATGGCACTTTCCCGGACCCGCACGTGGAACGCTCCGTCGAGCTTTGCGCCCAGGGAAAAGGTGGCAGCCTTGGGCTCTCAGGTGTCAATTTTGGGGCCCCATTAACCCTAGAAAAGGCACAATTGCTTTCTGTCCAGGCACCTTTTCCCTGGGAGAAATCTTCATCGGCCTCGAATTCTGGGATGAGAAAAACAGCACATTCCTGGACCCGCAAGTGGCACGCACCGTTGAGCTTTGCGCTCAGGGAAAAGGTTGCAGCATGGGGTTCTCAGGTGTCAATGATGGAGCCCCATTAACCCTAGAAAAGGAACAATCGCTTTCTGTCCTGACACCTTTTCCCAGGGAGGAATCTTCATCGGTCTGGAATTCTGGAATGAGAAACGGCAATTTCCCGGACCCTCACGTAGCACGCATGGTCGAGCTTTGCGCCCAGGGTATAGGAGGCAACCTTGGGCTCTCAGGTGCCAATGATGGAGCCCGATTAACCCTAGAAATAGAACAATAGCTTTCTGTCCTGGGAGCCTCTTCCCTGTGAGTAGTCTTCATCCTTCTGGAATTGAGGGCTGAAAAACGGCACTTTCCCAGACAAGAAAGTGGTACGCGCTGTTGATGTTTGCGCCCACGGAAAAGGTGGCAGCCTTGAACTCTGAGGTGCCAATGATGGGGCACCATTGACCCTAGAAAAGGACAATTCGATTTCTGACCTGGCACCTTTTCCCTGGGAGGTGTCTTCGTCCGTCTGGAATTCTGGGCTGAAAAATGACACTTCCCCGGACCCGCAAGTGGCACGCGCCGTCGACATTTGCGCCCAGGCAAAAGGTGGCAGCCTTGGGCTCTCAGGTGCCAATGATGGGGCCCCGTTAACACTAGAAAAATAACACTTGCTTTCTGTCCTGGCACCTTTTCCCAGGGAGGAATCTTCGTCCGTCTGGAAATCTGGGTTCAGAAATGGCACTGCCCCAAACCCGCACAAGGTACACACCGTCGAGCTTTGCGCCCAGGGAAAAGGGGGCAGCCTTGGGCTCTCAGGTGCCAATGATGGTGCCCCATTACCCCTACAAAAGGCACAATGGCTTTCTGTCCTGGCACCTTTTCCCAGGGAGGAATCTTCATCGGTTTGGAATTCTGGTCTGAGAATCGGCACTTTCCTGGACCCGCAAGTGGAACGCACCATCGAGCTTTGCGTCCAGGGAAAAGGTGGCAGTCTTGGGCTCTCAGGTTCCAATGATGGGGCCCCATTACCTTTACAAAAAGCACAATGGCTTTCTGTCCTGGCACCTTTTCCCTGGGAGGAGTCTTCATTGGTCTGGAATTCTGGGCTCTAAAATGGCACTTTCTGGGACCAGCACGTGGCACGCACTGTCGTGCTTTGCGCTCAAGGAAAAGGAGGCAACCTCTGGCTCTCAGATGCCAATGACGGGCCCCCATTAACACTAGAAATGGAACAATCGCTTTCTGTCCTGGGAGCCCTTTCCCTGGGAGGAGTCGTCATCCGTCTGGAATCCTGGGCTGAACAAAGCACTTTCTCTGACCTGCACGTGGCAGGCACCATCTAGCTTTGCGCCCACGGAAGAGGTGACAGCCTTGGGCTCTCAGGTGCCAATGATGGGTCCTCGTTAACACTAGATAAATAAAAATCGCTTTCTGTCCTGGCACCTTTTCCCTGGGAGGAATTTTCGTCCGTCTGGAATTCTGGGCTGAAAAACAGCACTTCCCCGGACCTGCAAGTGGAACGCACCGTCGAGCTTTGTGCCCAGGCAAAAGGTGGCAGCCTTGGGCTCTCAGGTGCCAATGATGGGGCCCCATTACCCCTAGAAAAAGAACAATGGCTTTCTGTCCTGGCACCTTTTCCCAGGGAGGAATCTTCATTGGTCTGGAATTCAGGGCTGAAAACGGCTCATTCCCTTACCCGCATGTGGCACGCACTGTCGAGCTTTGCGCCCAGGGAAAAGGTGGCAGCCCTGGGCTCTCAGCTGCCAATTTTGGGGCCCCATTAACCCTAGAAAAGGCACAAACGCTTTCTGTCCTGGCACCTTTTCCCTGGGAGAAATCTTCGCTGGCCTGGAATTCTGGGATGAGAAACGGCACATTCCCGGACTTGCAAGTGGCACGCGCCGTCGACATTTGCGCCCAGGGAAAAGGTGGCAGCCTTGGGCTCTCAGGTGCCAAAGATGAGGTCCCATTACCCCTAGAAAAGGCGCAATGGCTTTCTGTCCTGACACCTTTTCCCAGAGAGGAATTGACTTCCGTCTGGAATTCTGGGCTGAAAAACGGCCCTTTCCCGGACCCGCACAGGGTATGCACTGTCGAGCTTTGCACCCAGGGAAAAGGTGGCAGCCTTGGGCTCTCAGGTGCCAATGATGGGGCCCAATTAGCATTACAAAATACACAATGGCTTTGTCTCCTGGTACCTTTTCCCTCTGAGGAATCTTCATAGGTCTGGAATTCTGGGCTGAAAAATGGCACTTTCCCGGACCCGCACGTGGAACGCTCCGTCGAGCTTTGCGCTCAGGGAAAAGGTGGCAGCCTTGGTCTCTCAGGTGTCAATTTTGGGGCCCCATTAACCCTAGAAAAGGCACAATTGCTTTCTGTCCAGGCACCTTTTCCCTGGGAGAAATCTTCATCGGCCTCGAATTCTGGGATGAGAAACAGCACATTCCTGGACCCGCAAGTGGCACGCACCGTCGAGCTTTGCGCTCAGGGAAAAGGTTGCAGCCTTGGGCTCTCAGGTGCCAATGATGGTGCCCCATTACCCCTACAAAAGGCACAATGGCTTTCTGTCCTGGCACCTTTTCCCAGGGAGGAATCTTCGTCCGTCTGGAAATCTGGGTTCAAAAATGGCACTGCCCCAAACCCGCACAAGGTACACACCGTCGAGCTTTGCGCCCAGGGAAAAGGGGGCAGCCTTGGGCTCTAAGGTGCCAATGATGGTGCCCCATTACCCCTACAAAAGGCACAATGGCTTTCTGTCCTGGCACCTTTTCCCAGGGAGGAATCTTCATCGGTTTGGAATTCTGGTCTGAGAATCGGCACTTTCCTGGACCCGCAAGTGGAACGCACCATCGAGCTTTGCGTCCAGGGAAAAGGTGGCAGTCTTGGGCTCTCAGGTGCCAATGATGGGGCCCCATTACCTTTACAAAAAACACAATGGCTTTCTGTCCTGGCACCTTTTCCCTGGGAGGAGTCTTCATTGGTCTGGAATTCTGGGCTGTAAAATGGCACTTTCTGGGACCAGCACGTGGCACGCACTGTCGTGCTTTGCGCTCAAATAAAAGGAGGCAACCTCTGGCTCTCAGATGCCAATGACGGGCCCCCATTAACACTAGAAATGGAACAATCGCTTTCTGTCCTGGGAGCCCTTTCCCTGGGAGGAGTCGTCATCCGTCTGGAATCCTGGGCTGAACAAAGCACTTTCTCTGACCTGCACGTGGCAGGCACCATCTAGCTTTGCGCCCACGGAAGAGGTGACAGCCTTGGGCTCTCAGGTGCCAATGATGGGTCCTCGTTAACACTAGATAAATAAAAATCGCTTTCTGTCCTGGCACATATTCCCTGGGAGGAATTTTTGTCCGTCTGGAATTCTGGGCTGAAAAACGGCACTTCCCCGGACCTGCAAGTGGAACGCACCGTCGAGCTTTGTGCCCAGGCAAAAGGTGGCAGCCTTGGGCTCTCAGGTGCCAATGATGGGGCCCCATTACCCCTAGAAAAAGAACAATCGCTTTCTGTCCTGGCACTTTTTCCCAGGGAGAAATCTTCGCTGGCCTGGAATTCTGGGATGAGAAACGGCACATTCCCGGACTTGCAAGTGGCACGCGCCGTCGACATTTGCGCCCAGGGAAAAGGTGGCAGCCTTGGGCTCGCAGGTGCCAATGATGGGGCCCAATTAGCATTACAAAATACACAATGGCTTTGTCTCCTGGTACCTTTTCCCTCTGAGGAATCTTCATAGGTCTGGAATTCTGGGCTGAAAAATGGCACTTTCCCGGACCCGCACGTGGAACGCTCCGTCGAGCTTTGCGCCCAGGGAAAAGGTGGCAGCCTTGGTCTCTCAGGTGTCAATTTTGGGGCCCCATGAACCCTAGAAAAGGCACAATTGCTTTCTGTCCAGGCACCTTTTCCCTGGGAGAAATCTTCATCGGCCTCGAATTCTGGGATGAGAAACAGCACATTCCTGGACCCGCAAGTGGCACGCACCGTCGAGCTTTGCGCTCAGGGAAAAGGTTGCAGCCTTTGGCTCTCAGGTGTCAATGATGGAGCCCCATTAACCCTAGAAAAGGAACAATCGCTTTCTGTCCTGACACCTTTTCCCAGGGAGGAATCTTCATCGGTCTGGAATTCTGGAATGAGAAACGGCAATTTCCCGGACCCTCACGTAGCACGCATGGTCGAGCTTTGCGCCCAGGGTATAGGAGGCAACCTTGGGCTCTCAGGTGCCAATGATGGAGCCTGATTAACCCTAGAACTGGAACAATCGCTTTCTGTCCTGGGAGCCTCTTCCCTGTGAGGAGTCCTCATCCGTCTGGAATTCAGAGCTGAAAAACGGCACTTTTCCAGACAAGAAAGTGGTACGCGCTGTTGATGTTTGCGCCCACGGAAAAGGTGGCAGCCTTGAACTCTGAGGTGCCAATGATGGGGCACCATTGACCCTAGAAAAGGACAATTCGATTTCTGACCTGGCACCTTTTCCCTGGGAGGTGTCTTCATCCGTCTGGAATTCTGGGCTGAAAAATGACACTTCCCCGGACCCGCAAGTGGCACGCGCCGTCGACATTTGCGCCCAGGCAAAAGGTGGCAGCCTTGGGCTCTCAGGTGCCAATGATGGGGCCCCGTTAACACTAGAAAAATAACACTTGCTTTCTGTCCTGGCACCTTTTCCCAGGGAGGAATCTTCGTCTGTCTGGAAATCTGGGTTCAGAAATGGCACTGCCCCAAACCCGCACAAGGTACACACCGTCGAGCTTTGCGCCCAGGGAAAAGGGGGCAGCCTTGGGCTCTCAGGTGCCAATGATGGTGCCCCATTACCCCTACAAAAGGCACAATGGCTTTCTGTCCTGGCACCTTTTCCCAGGGAGGAATCTTCGTCTGTCTGGAAATCTGGGTTCAGAAATGGCACTGCCCCAAACCCGCACAAGGTACACACCGTCGAGCTTTGCGCCCAGGAAAAAGGGGGCAGCCTTGGGCTCTCAGGTGCCAATGATGGTGCCCCATTACCCTTACAAAAGGCACAATGGCTTTCTGTCCTGGCACCTTTTCCCAGGGAGGAATCTTCATCGGTTTGGAATTCTGGTCTGAGAATCGGCACTTTCCTGGACCCGCAAGTGGAACGCACCATCGAGCTTTGCGTCCAGGGAAAAGGTGGCAGTCTTGGGCTCTCAGGTGCCAATGATGGGGCCCCATTACCTTTACAAAAAGCACAATGGCTTTCTGTCCTGGCACCTTTTCCCTGGGAGGAGTCTTCATTGGTCTGGAATTCTGGGCTCTAAAATGGCACTTTCTGGGACCAGCACGTGGCACGCACTGTCGTGCTTTGCGCCCAGGGAAAAGGAGGCAACCTCTGGCTCTCAGATGCCAATGACCGGCCCCCATTAACACTAGAACTGGAACAATCGCTTTCTGTCCTGGGAGCCTTTTCCCTGGGAGGAGTCGTCATCCGTCTGGAATCCTGGGCTGAACAAAGCACTTTCTCTGACCTGCACGTGGCAGGCACCATCTAGCTTTGCGCCCAGGCAAAAGGTGGCAGCCTTGGGCTGTCAGCTGCCAATGATGGGGCCCCGTTAACACTAGATAAATAACAATCGCTTTCTGTCCTGGCACCTTTTCCCTGGGAGGAATTTTCGTCCGTCTGGAATTCTGGGCTGAAAAACGGCACTTCCCCGGACCTGCAAGTGGAACGCACCGTCGAGCTTTGTGCCCAGGCAAAAGGTGGCAGCCTTGGGCTCTCAGGTGCCAATGATGGGGCCCCATTACCCCTAGAAAAAGAACAATTGCTGTCTGTCCTGTCACCATTTTCCCTGGGAGGAATCTTCATTGGTCTGGAATTCTGGGCTGAAAACGGCTCTTTCCCTTACCCGCATGTGGCACGCACCGTCGAGCTTTGCGCCCAGGGAAAAGGTGGCAGCCTTGGGCTCTCAGGTGCCAATGATGGGGCCCCATTACCCCTAGAAAAGGCACAATGGCTTTCTGTCCTACACCTTTTCCCAGAGAGGAATCGACTTCTGTCTGGAATTCTGGGCTGAAAAACGGCCCTTTCCTGGACCCGCACAGGGTATGCACCGTCGAGCTTTGCACCCAGGGAAAAGGTGGCAGCCTTGGGCTCTCAGGTGCCAATGATGGGGCCCAATTAGCATTACAAAATACACAATGGCTTTGTCTCCTGGTACCTTTTCCCTCTGAGGAATCATCATAGGTCTGGAATTCTGGGCTGAAAAATGGCACTTTCCCGGACCCGCACGTGGAACGCTCCGTCGAGCTTTGCGCCCAGGGAAAAGGTGGCAGCCTTGGCCTCTCAGGTGTCAATTTTGGGGCCCCACTAACCCTAGAAAAGGCACAATTGCTTTCTGTCCAGGCACCTTTTCCCTGGGAGAAATCTTCATCGGCCTCGAATTCTGGGATGAGAAACAGCACATTCCTGGACCCGCAAGTGGCACGCACCGTCGAGCTTTGCGCCCAGGGAAAAGGTGGCAGCCTTGGGCTCTCAGGTGTCAATGATGGGGCCCCATTACCCCTAGAAAAGGCACAATGGCTTTCTGTCCTGACACCTTTTCCTAGAGAGGAATCGACTTCTGTCTGGAATTCTGGGCTGAAAAACGGCCCTTTCCTGGACCCGCACAGGGTATGCACCGTCGAGCTTTGCACCCAGGGAAAAGGTGGCAGCCTTGGGCTCTCAGGTGCCAATGATGGGGCCCAATTAGCATTACAAAATACACAATGGCTTTGTCTCCTGGTACCTTTTCCCTCTGAGGAATCTTCATAGGTCTGGAATTCTGGGCTGAAAAATGGCACTTTCCCGGACCCGCACGTGGAACGCTCCGTCGAGCTTTGCGCCCAGGGAAAAGGTGGCAGCCTTGGGCTCTCAGGTGTCAATTTTGGGGCCCCATTAACCCTAGAAAAGGCACAATCGCTTTCTGTCCAGGCACCTTTTCCCAGGGAGGAATCTTCATCGGTTTGGAATTCTGGTCTGAGAATCGGCACTTTCCTGGACCCGCAAGTGGAACGCACCATCGAGCTTTGCGTCCAGGGAAAAGGTGGCAGTCTTGGGCTCTCAGGTGCCAATGATGGGGCCCCATTACCTTTACAAAAAGCACAATGGCTTTCTGTCCTGGCACCTTTTCCCTGGGAGGAGTCTTCATTGGTCTGGAATTCTGGGCTGTAAAATGGCACTTTCTGGGACCAGCACGTGGCACGCACTGTCGTGCTTTGCGCTCAAGGAAAAGGAGGCAACCTCTGGCTCTCAGATGCCAATGACGGGCCCCCATTAACACTAGAAATGGAACAATCGCTTTCTGTCCTGGGAGCCCTTTCCCTGGGAGGAGTCGTCATCCGTCTGGAATCCTGGGCTGAACAAAGCACTTTCTCTGACCTGCACGTGGCAGGCACCATCTAGCTTTGCGCCCAGGGAAGAGGTGACAGCCTTGGGCTCTCAGGTGCCAATGATGGGTCCTCGTTAACACTAGATAAATAAAAATCGCTTTCTGTCCTGGCACCTTTTCCCTGGGAGGAATTTTTGTCCGTCTGGAATTCTGGGCTGAAAAACGGCACTTCCCCGGACCTGCAAGTGGAACGCACCGTCGAGCTTTGTGCCCAGGCAAAAGGTGGCAGCCTTGGGCTCTCAGGTGCCAATGATGGGGCCCCATTACCCCTAGAAAAAGAACAATCGCTTTCTGTCCTGGCACTTTTTCCCAGGGAGAAATCTTCGCTGGCCTGGAATTCTGGGATGAGAAACGGCACATTCCCGGACTTGCAAGTGGCACGCGCCGTCGACATTTGCGCCCAGGGAAAAGGTGGCAGCCTTGGGCTCTCAGGTGCCAATGATGGGGCCCCATTACCCCTAGAAAAGGCGCAATGGCTTTCTGTCCTGACACCTTTACCCAGAGAGGAATCGACTTCTGTCTGGAATTCTGGGCTGAAAAACGGCCCTTTCCTGGACCCGCACAGGGTATGCACCGTCGAGCTTTGCACTCAGGGAAAAGGTGGCAGCCTTGGGCTCTCAGGTGCCAATGATGGGGCCCAATTAGCATTACAAAATACACAATGGCTTTGTCTCCTGGTACCTTTTCCCTCTGAGGAATCTTCATAGGTCTGGAATTCTGGGCTGAAAAATGGCACTTTCCCGGACCCGCATGTGGAACGCTCCGTCGAGCTTTGCGCCCAGGGAAAAGGTGGCAGCCTTGGTCTCTCAGGTGTCAATTTTGGGGCCCCATGAACCCTAGAAAAGGCACAATTGCTTTCTGTCCAGGCACCTTTTCCCTGGGAGAAATCTTCATCGGCCTCGAATTCTGGGATGAGAAACAGCACATTCCTGGACCCGCAAGTGGCACGCACCGTCGAGCTTTGCGCTCAGGGAAAAGGTTGCAGCCTTTGGCTCTCAGGTGTCAATGATGGAGCCCCATTAACCCTAGAAAAGGAACAATCGCTTTCTGTCCTGACACCTTTTCCCAGGGAGGAATCTTCATCGGTCTGGAATTCTGGAATGAGAAACGGCAATTTCCCGGACCCTCACGTAGCACGCATGGTCGAGCTTTGCGCCCAGGGTATAGGAGGCAACCTTGGGCTCTCAGGTGCCAATGATGGAGCCCGATTAACCCTAGAAATGGAACAATCGCTTTCTGTCCTGGGAGCCTCTTCCCTGTGAGGAGTCTTCATCCGTCTGGAATTGAGGGCTGAAAAACGGCACTTTCCCAGACAAGAAAGTGGTACGTGCCGTTGATGTTTGCGCCCACGGAAAAGGTGGCAGCCTCAAACTCTGCGGTGCCAATGATGGGGCACCATTGACCCTAGAAAAGGACAATTCGATTTCTGACCTGGCACCTTTTCCCTGGGAGGTGTCTTCGTCCGTCTGGAATTCTGGGCTGAAAAATGGCACTTCCCCGGACCCGCAAGTGGCACGCGCCGTCGACATTTGCGCCCAGGCAAAAGGTGGCAGCCTTGGGCTCTCAGGTGCCAATGATGGGGCCCCGTTAACACAAGAAAAATAACACTTGCTTTCTGTCCTGGCACCTTTTCCCAGGGAGGAATCTTCGTCCGTCTGGAAATCTGGGTTCAGAAATGGCACTGCCCCAAACCCGCACAAGGTACACACCGTCGAGCTTTGCGCCCAGGGAAAAGGGGGCAGCCTTGGGCTCTCAGGTGCCAATGATGGTGCCCCATCACCCCTACAAAAGGCACAATGGCTTTCTGTCCTGGCACCTTTTCCCAGGGAGGAATCTTCATCGGTTTGGAATTCTGGTCTGAGAATCGGCACTTTCCTGGACCCGCAAGTGGAACGCACCATCGAGCTTTGCGTCCAGGGAAAAGGTGGCAGTCTTGGGCTCTCAGGTGCCAGTGATGGGGCCCCATTAGCTTTACCAAAAACACAATGGCTTTCTGTCCTGGCACCTTTTCCCTGGGAGGAGTCTTCATTGGTCTGGAATTCTGGGCTGTAAAATGGCACTTTCTGGGACCAGCATGTGGCACGCACTGTCGTGCTTTGCGCCCAGGGAAAAGGAGGCAACCTCTGGCTCTCAGATGCCAATGACGGGCCCCCATTAACACTAGAACTGGAACAATCGCTTTCTGTCCTGGGAGCCCTTTCCCTGGGAGGAGTCTTCGTCCGTCTGGAATTCTGGGCTGAACAAAGCACTTTCTCTGACCTGCACGTGGCAGGCACCATCTAGCTTTGCGCCCAGGCAAAAGGTGGCAGCCTTGGGCTCTCAGGTGCCAATGATGGGTCCCCGCTAACACTAGATAAATAACAATCGCTTTCTGTCCTGGCACCTTTTCCCTGGGAGGAATTTTCGTCCGTCTGGAATTCTGGGCTGAAAAACGGCACTTCCCCGGACCTGCAAGTGGAACGCACCGTCGAGCTTTGTGCCCAGGCAAAAGGTGGCAGCCTTGGGCTCTCAGGTGCCAATGACGGGCCCCATTACCCCTAGAAAAAGAACAATCGCTTTCTGTCCTGGCACATTTTCCTTGGGAGGAATCTTCATTGCTCTGGAATTCTGGGGTGAAAACGGCTCTTTCCCTTACCCGCATGTGGAACGCACCGTCGAGCTTTTCGCCCAGGGAAAAGGTGGCAGCCTTGGGCTCTCAGGTGCCAATGATGGGGCCCCATTACCCCTAGAAAAAGAACAATCGCTTTCTGTCCTGGCACTTTATCCCAGGGAGAAATCTTCGCTGGCCTGGAATTCTGGGATGAGAAACGGCACATTCCCGGACTTGCAAGTGGCACGCGCCGTCGACATTTGCGCCCAGGGAAAAGGTGGCAGCCTTGGGCTCTCAGGTGCCAATGATGGGGCCCCATTACCCCTAGAAAAGGCGCAATGGCTTTCTGTCCTGACACCTTTACCCAGAGAGGAATCGACTTCTGTCTGGAATTCTGGGCTGAAAAACGGCCCTTTCCTGGACCCGCACAGGGTATGCACCGTCGAGCTTTGCACCCAGGGAAAAGGTGGCAGCCTTGGGCTCTCAGGTGCCAATGATGGGGCCCAATTAGCATTACAAAATACACAATGGCTTTGTCTCCTGGTACCTTTTCCCTCTGAGGAATCTTCATAGGTCTGGAATTCTGGGCTGAAAAATGGCACTTTCCCGGACCCGCACGTGGAACGCTCCGTCGAGCTTTGCGCCCAGGGAAAAGGTTGCAGCCTTGGGCTCTCAGGTGTCAATTTTGGGGCCCCGTTAACCCTAGAAAAGGCACAATTGCTTTCTCTCCAGGCACCTTTTCCCTGGGAGAAATCTTCATCGGTCTCGAATTCTGGGCTGAAAAATGACACTTCCCCGGACCCGCAAGTGGCACGCGCCGTCGACATTTGCGCCCAGGCAAAAGGTGGCAGCCTTGGGCTCTCAGGTGCCAATGATGGGGCCCCGTTAACACTAGAAAAATAACACTTGCTTTCTGTCCTGGCACCTTTTCCCAGGGAGGAATCTTCGTCCGTCTGGAAATCTGGGTTCAAAAATGGCACTGCCCCAAACCCGCACAAGGTACACACCGTCGAGCTTTGCGCCCAGGGAAAAGGGGGCAGCCTTGGGCTCTCAGGTGCCAATGATGGTGCCCCATTACCCCTACAAAAGGCACAATGGCTTTCTGTCCTGGCACCTTTTCCCAGGGAGGAATCTTCATCGGTTTGGAATTCTGGTCTGAGAATCGGCACTTTCCTGGACCCGCAAGTGGAACGCACCATCGAGCTTTGCGTCCAGGGAAAAGGTGGCAGTCTTGGGCTCTCAGGTGCCAATGATGGGGCCCCATTACCCCTAGAAAAAGCACAATCGCTTTCTGTCCTGGCACTTTTTCCCAGGGAGAAATCTTCGCTGGTCTGGAATTCTGGGCTGTAAAATGGCACTTTCTGGGACCAGCACGTGGCACGCACTGTCGTGCTTTGCGCTCAAGGGAAAGGAGGCAACCTCTGGCTCTCAGATGCCAATGACGGGCCCCCATTAACACTAGAAATGGAACAATCGCTTTCTGTCCTGGGAGCCCTTTCCCTGGGAGGAGTCGTCATCCGTCTGGAATTCTGGGCTGAACAAAGCACTTTCTCTGACCTGCACGTGGCAGGCACCATCTAGCTTTGCGCCCAGGGAAGAGGTGACAGCCTTGGGCTCTCAGGTGCCAATGATGGGCCCTCGTTAACACTAGATAAATAAAAATCGCTTTCTGTCCTGGCACCTTTTCCCTGGGAGGAATTTTCGTCCGTCTGGAATTCTGGGCTGAAAAACGGCACTTCCCCGGACCTGCAAGTGGAACGCACCGTCGAGCTTTGTGCCCAGGCAAAAGGTGGCAGCCTTGGGCTCTCAGGTGCCAATGATGGGGCCCCATTACCCCTAGAAAAAGAACAATTGCTGTCTGTCCTGGCACCTTTTTCCCTGGGAGGAATCTTCATTGGTCTGGAATTCTGGGCTGAAAACGGCTCTTTCCCTTACCCGCATGTGGCACGCACCGTCGAGCTTTGCGCCCAGGGAAAAGGTGGCAGCCTTGGGCTCTCAGGTGCCAATGATGGGGCCCCATTACCCCTAGAAAAGGCACAATGGCTTTCTGTCCTACACCTTTTCCCAGAGAGGAATCGACTTCTGTCTGGAATTCTGGGCTGAAAAACGGCCCTTTCCTGGACCCGTACAGGGTATGCACCGTCGGGCTTTGCGCCCAGGGAAAAGGTGGCAGCCTTGGGCTCTCAGGTGCCAATGATGGGGCCCAATTAGCATTACAAAATACACAATGGCTTTGTCTCCTGGTACCTTTTCCCTCTGAGGAATCTTCATAGGTCTGGAATTCTGGGCTGAAAAATGGCACTTTCCCGGACCCGCACGTGGAACGCTCCGTCGAGCTTTGCGCCCAGGGAAAAGGTGGCAGCCTTGGGCTCTCAGGTGTCAATTTTGGGGCCCCATTAACCCTAGAAAAGGCACAATTGCTTTCTGTCCAGGCACCTTTTCCCTGGGAGAAATCTTCATCGGCCTCGAATTCTGGGATGAGAAAAACAGCACATTCCTGGACCCGCAAGTGGCACGCACCGTTGAGCTTTGCGCTCAGGGAAAAGGTTGCAGCATGGGGTTCTCAGGTGTCAATGATGGAGCCCCATTAACCCTAGAAAAGGAACAATCGCTTTCTGTCCTGACACCTTTTCCCAGGGAGGAATCTTCATCGGTCTGGAATTCTGGAATGAGAAACGGCAATTTCCCGGACCCTCACGTAGCACGCATGGTCGAGCTTTGCGCCCAGGGTATAGGAGGCAACCTTGGGCTCTCAGGTGCCAATGATGGAGCCCGATTAACCCTAGAAATAGAACAATAGCTTTCTTTCCTGGGAGCCTCTTCCCTGTGAGTAGTCTTCATCCTTCTGGAATTGAGGGCTGAAAAACGGCACTTTCCCAGACAAGAAAGTGGTACGCGCTGTTGATGTTTGCGCCCACGGAAAAGGTGGCAGCCTTGAACTCTGAGGTGCCAATGATGGGGCACCATTGACCCTAGAAAAGGACAATTCGATTTCTGACCTGGCACCTTTTCCCTGGGAGGTGTCTTCGTCCGTCTGGAATTCTGGGCTGAAAAATGACACTTCCCCGGACCCGCAAGTGGCACGCGCCGTCGACATTTGCGCCCAGGCAAAAGGTGGCAGCCTTGGGCTCTCAGGTGCCAATGATGGGGCCCCGTTAACACTAGAAAAATAACACTTGCTTTCTGTCCTGGCACCTTTTCCCAGGGAGGAATCTTCGTCCGTCTGGAAATCTGGGTTCAGAAATGGCACTGCCCCAAACCCGCACAAGGTACACACCGTCGAGCTTTGCGCCCAGGGAAAAGGGGGCAGCCTTGGGCTCTCAGGTGCCAATGATGGTGCCCCATTACCCCTACAAAAGGCACAATGGCTTTCTGTCCTGGCACCTTTTCCCAGGGAGGAATCTTCATCGGTTTGGAATTCTGGTCTGAGAATCGGCACTTTCCTGGACCCGCAAGTGGAACGCACCATCGAGCTTTGCGTCCAGGGAAAAGGTGGCAGTCTTGGGCTCTCAGGTTCCAATGATGGGGCCCCATTACCTTTACAAAAAGCACAATGGCTTTCTGTCCTGGCACCTTTTCCCTGGGAGGAGTCTTCATTGGTCTGGAATTCTGGGCTCTAAAATGGCACTTTCTGGGACCAGCACGTGGCACGCACTGTCGTGCTTTGCGCTCAAGGAAAAGGAGGCAACCTCTGGCTCTCAGATGCCAATGACGGGCCCCCATTAACACTAGAAATGGAACAATCGCTTTCTGTCCTGGGAGCCCTTTCCCTGGGAGGAGTCGTCATCCGTCTGGAATCCTGGGCTGAACAAAGCACTTTCTCTGACCTGCACGTGGCAGGCACCATCTAGCTTTGCGCCCACGGAAGAGGTGACAGCCTTGGGCTCTCAGGTGCCAATGATGGGTCCTCGTTAACACTAGATAAATAAAAATCGCTTTCTGTCCTGGCACCTTTTCCCTGGGAGGAATTTTCGTCCGTCTGGAATTCTGGGCTGAAAAACAGCACTTCCCCGGACCTGCAAGTGGAACGCACCGTCGAGCTTTGTGCCCAGGCAAAAGGTGGCAGCCTTGGGCTCTCAGGTGCCAATGATGGGGCCCCATTACCCCTAGAAAAAGAACAATGGCTTTCTGTCCTGGCACCTTTTCCCAGGGAGGAATCTTCATTGGTCTGGAATTCAGGGCTGAAAACGGCTCATTCCCTTACCCGCATGTGGCACGCACTGTCGAGCTTTGCGCCCAGGGAAAAGGTGGCAGCCCTGGGCTCTCAGCTGCCAATTTTGGGGCCCCATTAACCCTAGAAAAGGCACAAACGCTTTCTGTCCTGGCACCTTTTCCCTGGGAGAAATCTTCGCTGGCCTGGAATTCTGGGATGAGAAACGGCACATTCCCGGACTTGCAAGTGGCACGCGCCGTCGACATTTGCGCCCAGGGAAAAGGTGGCAGCCTTGGGCTCTCAGGTGCCAAAGATGAGGTCCCATTACCCCTAGAAAAGGCGCAATGGCTTTCTGTCCTGACACCTTTTCCCAGAGAGGAATTGACTTCCGTCTGGAATTCTGGGCTGAAAAACGGCCCTTTCCCGGACCCGCACAGGGTATGCACTGTCGAGCTTTGCACCCAGGGAAAAGGTGGCAGCCTTGGGCTCTCAGGTGCCAATGATGGGGCCCAATTAGCATTACAAAATACACAATGGCTTTGTCTCCTGGTACCTTTTCCCTCTGAGGAATCTTCATAGGTCTGGAATTCTGGGCTGAAAAATGGCACTTTCCCGGACCCGCACGTGGAACGCTCCGTCGAGCTTTGCGCTCAGGGAAAAGGTGGCAGCCTTGGTCTCTCAGGTGTCAATTTTGGGGCCCCATTAACCCTAGAAAAGGCACAATTGCTTTCTGTCCAGGCACCTTTTCCCTGGGAGAAATCTTCATCGGCCTCGAATTCTGGGATGAGAAACAGCACATTCCTGGACCCGCAAGTGGCACGCACCGTCGAGCTTTGCGCTCAGGGAAAAGGTTGCAGCCTTGGGCTCTCAGGTGCCAATGATGGTGCCCCATTACCCCTACAAAAGGCACAATGGCTTTCTGTCCTGGCACCTTTTCCCAGGGAGGAATCTTCGTCCGTCTGGAAATCTGGGTTCAAAAATGGCACTGCCCCAAACCCGCACAAGGTACACACCGTCGAGCTTTGCGCCCAGGGAAAAGGGGGCAGCCTTGGGCTCTAAGGTGCCAATGATGGTGCCCCATTACCCCTACAAAAGGCACAATGGCTTTCTGTCCTGGCACCTTTTCCCAGGGAGGAATCTTCATCGGTTTGGAATTCTGGTCTGAGAATCGGCACTTTCCTGGACCCGCAAGTGGAACGCACCATCGAGCTTTGCGTCCAGGGAAAAGGTGGCAGTCTTGGGCTCTCAGGTGCCAATGATGGGGCCCCATTACCTTTACAAAAAACACAATGGCTTTCTGTCCTGGCACCTTTTCCCTGGGAGGAGTCTTCATTGGTCTGGAATTCTGGGCTGTAAAATGGCACTTTCTGGGACCAGCACGTGGCACGCACTGTCGTGCTTTGCGCTCAAATAAAAGGAGGCAACCTCTGGCTCTCAGATGCCAATGACGGGCCCCCATTAACACTAGAAATGGAACAATCGCTTTCTGTCCTGGGAGCCCTTTCCCTGGGAGGAGTCGTCATCCGTCTGGAATCCTGGGCTGAACAAAGCACTTTCTCTGACCTGCACGTGGCAGGCACCATCTAGCTTTGCGCCCACGGAAGAGGTGACAGCCTTGGGCTCTCAGGTGCCAATGATGGGTCCTCGTTAACACTAGATAAATAAAAATCGCTTTCTGTCCTGGCACATATTCCCTGGGAGGAATTTTTGTCCGTCTGGAATTCTGGGCTGAAAAACGGCACTTCCCCGGACCTGCAAGTGGAACGCACCGTCGAGCTTTGTGCCCAGGCAAAAGGTGGCAGCCTTGGGCTCTCAGGTGCCAATGATGGGGCCCCATTACCCCTAGAAAAAGAACAATCGCTTTCTGTCCTGGCACTTTTTCCCAGGGAGAAATCTTCGCTGGCCTGGAATTCTGGGATGAGAAACGGCACATTCCCGGACTTGCAAGTGGCACGCGCCGTCGACATTTGCGCCCAGGGAAAAGGTGGCAGCCTTGGGCTCGCAGGTGCCAATGATGGGGCCCAA
Source organism: Pithys albifrons albifrons (assembly GCF_047495875.1). NCBI lineage: Eukaryota > Metazoa > Chordata > Aves > Passeriformes > Thamnophilidae > Pithys > Pithys albifrons. The sequence continues at coordinate 8,137,510 of NC_092480.1, read as the reverse complement.
TTAGCATTACAAAATACACAATGGCTTTGTCTCCTGGTACCTTTTCCCTCTGAGGAATCTTCATAGGTCTGGAATTCTGGGCTGAAAAATGGCACTTTCCCGGACCCGCACGTGGAACGCTCCGTCGAGCTTTGCGCCCAGGGAAAAGGTGGCAGCCTTGGTCTCTCAGGTGTCAATTTTGGGGCCCCATGAACCCTAGAAAAGGCACAATTGCTTTCTGTCCAGGCACCTTTTCCCTGGGAGAAATCTTCATCGGCCTCGAATTCTGGGATGAGAAACAGCACATTCCTGGACCCGCAAGTGGCACGCACCGTCGAGCTTTGCGCTCAGGGAAAAGGTTGCAGCCTTTGGCTCTCAGGTGTCAATGATGGAGCCCCATTAACCCTAGAAAAGGAACAATCGCTTTCTGTCCTGACACCTTTTCCCAGGGAGGAATCTTCATCGGTCTGGAATTCTGGAATGAGAAACGGCAATTTCCCGGACCCTCACGTAGCACGCATGGTCGAGCTTTGCGCCCAGGGTATAGGAGGCAACCTTGGGCTCTCAGGTGCCAATGATGGAGCCTGATTAACCCTAGAACTGGAACAATCGCTTTCTGTCCTGGGAGCCTCTTCCCTGTGAGGAGTCCTCATCCGTCTGGAATTCAGAGCTGAAAAACGGCACTTTTCCAGACAAGAAAGTGGTACGCGCTGTTGATGTTTGCGCCCACGGAAAAGGTGGCAGCCTTGAACTCTGAGGTGCCAATGATGGGGCACCATTGACCCTAGAAAAGGACAATTCGATTTCTGACCTGGCACCTTTTCCCTGGGAGGTGTCTTCATCCGTCTGGAATTCTGGGCTGAAAAATGACACTTCCCCGGACCCGCAAGTGGCACGCGCCGTCGACATTTGCGCCCAGGCAAAAGGTGGCAGCCTTGGGCTCTCAGGTGCCAATGATGGGGCCCCGTTAACACTAGAAAAATAACACTTGCTTTCTGTCCTGGCACCTTTTCCCAGGGAGGAATCTTCGTCTGTCTGGAAATCTGGGTTCAGAAATGGCACTGCCCCAAACCCGCACAAGGTACACACCGTCGAGCTTTGCGCCCAGGGAAAAGGGGGCAGCCTTGGGCTCTCAGGTGCCAATGATGGTGCCCCATTACCCCTACAAAAGGCACAATGGCTTTCTGTCCTGGCACCTTTTCCCAGGGAGGAATCTTCGTCTGTCTGGAAATCTGGGTTCAGAAATGGCACTGCCCCAAACCCGCACAAGGTACACACCGTCGAGCTTTGCGCCCAGGAAAAAGGGGGCAGCCTTGGGCTCTCAGGTGCCAATGATGGTGCCCCATTACCCTTACAAAAGGCACAATGGCTTTCTGTCCTGGCACCTTTTCCCAGGGAGGAATCTTCATCGGTTTGGAATTCTGGTCTGAGAATCGGCACTTTCCTGGACCCGCAAGTGGAACGCACCATCGAGCTTTGCGTCCAGGGAAAAGGTGGCAGTCTTGGGCTCTCAGGTGCCAATGATGGGGCCCCATTACCTTTACAAAAAGCACAATGGCTTTCTGTCCTGGCACCTTTTCCCTGGGAGGAGTCTTCATTGGTCTGGAATTCTGGGCTCTAAAATGGCACTTTCTGGGACCAGCACGTGGCACGCACTGTCGTGCTTTGCGCCCAGGGAAAAGGAGGCAACCTCTGGCTCTCAGATGCCAATGACCGGCCCCCATTAACACTAGAACTGGAACAATCGCTTTCTGTCCTGGGAGCCTTTTCCCTGGGAGGAGTCGTCATCCGTCTGGAATCCTGGGCTGAACAAAGCACTTTCTCTGACCTGCACGTGGCAGGCACCATCTAGCTTTGCGCCCAGGCAAAAGGTGGCAGCCTTGGGCTGTCAGCTGCCAATGATGGGGCCCCGTTAACACTAGATAAATAACAATCGCTTTCTGTCCTGGCACCTTTTCCCTGGGAGGAATTTTCGTCCGTCTGGAATTCTGGGCTGAAAAACGGCACTTCCCCGGACCTGCAAGTGGAACGCACCGTCGAGCTTTGTGCCCAGGCAAAAGGTGGCAGCCTTGGGCTCTCAGGTGCCAATGATGGGGCCCCATTACCCCTAGAAAAAGAACAATTGCTGTCTGTCCTGGCACCATTTTCCCTGGGAGGAATCTTCATTGGTCTGGAATTCTGGGCTGAAAACGGCTCTTTCCCTTACCCGCATGTGGCACGCACCGTCGAGCTTTGCGCCCAGGGAAAAGGTGGCAGCCTTGGGCTCTCAGGTGCCAATGATGGGGCCCCATTACCCCTAGAAAAGGCACAATGGCTTTCTGTCCTACACCTTTTCCCAGAGAGGAATCGACTTCTGTCTGGAATTCTGGGCTGAAAAACGGCCCTTTCCTGGACCCGCACAGGGTATGCACCGTCGAGCTTTGCACCCAGGGAAAAGGTGGCAGCCTTGGGCTCTCAGGTGCCAATGATGGGGCCCAATTAGCATTACAAAATACACAATGGCTTTGTCTCCTGGTACCTTTTCCCTCTGAGGAATCATCATAGGTCTGGAATTCTGGGCTGAAAAATGGCACTTTCCCGGACCCGCACGTGGAACGCTCCGTCGAGCTTTGCGCCCAGGGAAAAGGTGGCAGCCTTGGCCTCTCAGGTGTCAATTTTGGGGCCCCACTAACCCTAGAAAAGGCACAATTGCTTTCTGTCCAGGCACCTTTTCCCTGGGAGAAATCTTCATCGGCCTCGAATTCTGGGATGAGAAACAGCACATTCCTGGACCCGCATGTGGCACGCACCGTCGAGCTTTGCGCCCAGGGAAAAGGTGGCAGCCTTGGGCTCTCAGGTGTCAATGATGGGGCCCCATTACCCCTAGAAAAGGCACAATGGCTTTCTGTCCTGACACCTTTTCCTAGAGAGGAATCGACTTCTGTCTGGAATTCTGGGCTGAAAAACGGCCCTTTCCTGGACCCGCACAGGGTATGCACCGTCGAGCTTTGCACCCAGGGAAAAGGTGGCAGCCTTGGGCTCTCAGGTGCCAATGATGGGGCCCAATTAGCATTACAAAATACACAATGGCTTTGTCTCCTGGTACCTTTTCCCTCTGAGGAATCTTCATAGGTCTGGAATTCTGGGCTGAAAAATGGCACTTTCCCGGACCCGCACGTGGAACGCTCCGTCGAGCTTTGCGCCCAGGGAAAAGGTGGCAGCCTTGGGCTCTCAGGTGTCAATTTTGGGGCCCCATTAACCCTAGAAAAGGCACAATCGCTTTCTGTCCAGGCACCTTTTCCCAGGGAGGAATCTTCATCGGTTTGGAATTCTGGTCTGAGAATCGGCACTTTCCTGGACCCGCAAGTGGAACGCACCATCGAGCTTTGCGTCCAGGGAAAAGGTGGCAGTCTTGGGCTCTCAGGTGCCAATGATGGGGCCCCATTACCTTTACAAAAAGCACAATGGCTTTCTGTCCTGGCACCTTTTCCCTGGGAGGAGTCTTCATTGGTCTGGAATTCTGGGCTGTAAAATGGCACTTTCTGGGACCAGCACGTGGCACGCACTGTCGTGCTTTGCGCTGAAGGAAAAGGAGGCAACCTCTGGCTCTCAGATGCCAATGACGGGCCCCCATTAACACTAGAAATGGAACAATCGCTTTCTGTCCTGGGAGCCCTTTCCCTGGGAGGAGTCGTCATCCGTCTGGAATCCTGGGCTGAACAAAGCACTTTCTCTGACCTGCACGTGGCAGGCACCATCTAGCTTTGCGCCCAGGGAAGAGGTGACAGCCTTGGGCTCTCAGGTGCCAATGATGGGTCCTCGTTAACACTAGATAAATAAAAATCGCTTTCTGTCCTGGCACCTTTTCCCTGGGAGGAATTTTTGTCCGTCTGGAATTCTGGGCTGAAAAACGGCACTTCCCCGGACCTGCAAGTGGAACGCACCGTCGAGCTTTGTGCCCAGGCAAAAGGTGGCAGCCTTGGGCTCTCAGGTGCCAATGATGGGGCCCCATTACCCCTAGAAAAAGAACAATCGCTTTCTGTCCTGGCACTTTTTCCCAGGGAGAAATCTTCGCTGGCCTGGAATTCTGGGATGAGAAACGGCACATTCCCGGACTTGCAAGTGGCACGCGCCGTCGACATTTGCGCCCAGGGAAAAGGTGGCAGCCTTGGGCTCTCAGGTGCCAATGATGGGGCCCCATTACCCCTAGAAAAGGCGCAATGGCTTTCTGTCCTGACACCTTTACCCAGAGAGGAATCGACTTCTGTCTGGAATTCTGGGCTGAAAAACGGCCCTTTCCTGGACCCGCACAGGGTATGCACCGTCGAGCTTTGCACTCAGGGAAAAGGTGGCAGCCTTGGGCTCTCAGGTGCCAATGATGGGGCCCAATTAGCATTACAAAATACACAATGGCTTTGTCTCCTGGTACCTTTTCCCTCTGAGGAATCTTCATAGGTCTGGAATTCTGGGCTGAAAAATGGCACTTTCCCGGACCCGCATGTGGAACGCTCCGTCGAGCTTTGCGCCCAGGGAAAAGGTGGCAGCCTTGGTCTCTCAGGTGTCAATTTTGGGGCCCCATGAACCCTAGAAAAGGCACAATTGCTTTCTGTCCAGGCACCTTTTCCCTGGGAGAAATCTTCATCGGCCTCGAATTCTGGGATGAGAAACAGCACATTCCTGGACCCGCAAGTGGCACGCACCGTCGAGCTTTGCGCTCAGGGAAAAGGTTGCAGCCTTTGGCTCTCAGGTGTCAATGATGGAGCCCCATTAACCCTAGAAAAGGAACAATCGCTTTCTGTCCTGACACCTTTTCCCAGGGAGGAATCTTCATCGGTCTGGAATTCTGGAATGAGAAACGGCAATTTCCCGGACCCTCACGTAGCACGCATGGTCGAGCTTTGCGCCCAGGGTATAGGAGGCAACCTTGGGCTCTCAGGTGCCAATGATGGAGCCCGATTAACCCTAGAAATGGAACAATCGCTTTCTGTCCTGGGAGCCTCTTCCCTGTGAGGAGTCTTCATCCGTCTGGAATTGAGGGCTGAAAAACGGCACTTTCCCAGACAAGAAAGTGGTACGTGCCGTTGATGTTTGCGCCCACGGAAAAGGTGGCAGCCTCAAACTCTGCGGTGCCAATGATGGGGCACCATTGACCCTAGAAAAGGACAATTCGATTTCTGACCTGGCACCTTTTCCCTGGGAGGTGTCTTCGTCCGTCTGGAATTCTGGGCTGAAAAATGGCACTTCCCCGGACCCGCAAGTGGCACGCGCCGTCGACATTTGCGCCCAGGCAAAAGGTGGCAGCCTTGGGCTCTCAGGTGCCAATGATGGGGCCCCGTTAACACAAGAAAAATAACACTTGCTTTCTGTCCTGGCACCTTTTCCCAGGGAGGAATCTTCGTCCGTCTGGAAATCTGGGTTCAGAAATGGCACTGCCCCAAACCCGCACAAGGTACACACCGTCGAGCTTTGCGCCCAGGGAAAAGGGGGCAGCCTTGGGCTCTCAGGTGCCAATGATGGTGCCCCATTACCCCTACAAAAGGCACAATGGCTTTCTGTCCTGGCACCTTTTCCCAGGGAGGAATCTTCGTCTGTCTGGAAATCTGGGTTCAGAAATGGCACTGCCCCAAACCCGCACAAGGTACACACCGTCGAGCTTTGCGCCCAGGGAAAAGGGGGCAGCCTTGGGCTCTCAGGTGCCAATGATGGTGCCCCATTACCCCTACAAAAGGCACAATGGCTTTCTGTCCTGGCACCTTTTCCCAGGGAGGAATCTTCATCGGTTTGGAATTCTGGTCTGAGAATCGGCACTTTCCTGGACCCGCAAGTGGAACGCACCATCGAGCTTTGCGTCCAGGGAAAAGGTGGCAGTCTTGGGCTCTCAGGTGCCAATGATGGGGCCCCATTACCTTTACAAAAAGCACAATGGCTTTCTGTCCTGGCACCTTTTCCCTGGGAGGAGTCTTCATTGGTCTGGAATTCTGGGCTGTAAAATGGCACTTTCTGGGACCAGCACGTGGCACGCACTGTCGTGCTTTGCGCCCAGGGAAAAGGAGGGAACCTCTGGCTCTCAGATGCCAATGACCTGCCCCCATTAACACTAGAACTGGAACAATCGCTTTCTCTCCTGGGAGCCCTTTCCCTGGGAGGAGTCGTCATCCGTCTGGAATCCTGGGCTGAACAAAGCACTTTCTCTGACCTGCACGTGGCAGGCACCATCTAGCTTTGCGCCCAGGCAAAAGGTGGCAGCCTTGGGCTGTCAGCTGCCAATGATGGGGCCCCGTTAACACTAGATAAATAACAATCGCTTTCTGTCCTGGCACCTTTTCCCTGTGAGGAATTTTCGTCCGTCTGGAATTCTGGGCTGAAAAACGGCACTTCCCCGGACCTGCAAGTGGAATGCACCGTCGAGCTTTGTGCCCAGGCAAAAGGTGGCAGCCTTGGGCTCTCAGGTGCCAATGATGGGGCCCCATTACCCCTAGAAAAAGAACAATTGCTGTCTGTCCTGGCACCATTTTCCCTGGGAGGAATCTTCATTGGTCTGGAATTCTGGGCTGAAAACGGCTCTTTCCCTTACCCGCATGTGGCACGCACCGTCGAGCTTTGCGCCCAGGGAAAAGGTGGCAGCCTTGGGCTCTCAGGTGCCAATGATGGGGCCCCATTACCCCTAGAAAAGGCACAATGGCTTTCTGTCCTACACCTTTTCCCAGAGAGGAATCGACTTCTGTCTGGAATTCTGGGCTGAAAAACGGCCCTTTCCTGGACCCGCACAGGGTATGCACCGTCGAGCTTTGCACCCAGGGAAAAGGTGGCAGCCTTGGGCTCTCAGGTGCCAATGATGGGGCCCAATTAGCATTACAAAATACACAATGGCTTTGTCTCCTGGTACCTTTTCCCTCTGAGGAATCATCATAGGTCTGGAATTCTGGGCTGAAAAATGGCACTTTCCCGGACCCGCACGTGGAACGCTCCGTCGAGCTTTGCGCCCAGGGAAAAGGTGGCAGCCTTGGGCTCTCAGGTGTCAATTTTGGGGCCCCACTAACCCTAGAAAAGGCACAATTGCTTTCTGTCCAGGCACCTTTTCCCTGGGAGAAATCTTCATCGGCCTCGAATTCTGGGATGAGAAACAGCACATTCCTGGACCCGCATGTGGCACGCACCGTCGAGCTTTGCGCCCAGGGAAAAGGTGGCAGCCTTGGGCTCTCAGGTGTCAATGATGGGGCCCCATTACCCCTAGAAAAGGCACAATGGCTTTCTGTCCTACACCTTTTCCTAGAGAGGAATCGACTTCTGTCTGGAATTCTGGGCTGAAAAACGGCCCTTTCCTGGACCCGCACAGGGTATGCACCGTCGAGCTTTGCACCCAGGGAAAAGGTGGCAGCCTTGGGCTCTCAGGTGCCAATGATGGGGCCCAATTAGCATTACAAAATACACAATGGCTTTGTCTCCTGGTACCTTTTCCCTCTGAGGAATCTTCATAGGTCTGGAATTCTGGGCTGAAAAATGGCACTTTCCCGGACCCGCACGTGGAACGCTCCGTCGAGCTTTGCGCCCAGGGAAAAGGTGGCAGCCTTGGGCTCTCAGGTGTCAATTTTGGGGCCCCATTAACCCTAGAAAAGGCACAATCGCTTTCTGTCCAGGCACCTTTTCCCAGGGAGGAATCTTCATCGGTTTGGAATTCTGGTCTGAGAATCGGCACTTTCCTGGACCCGCAAGTGGAACGCACCATCGAGCTTTGCGTCCAGGGAAAAGGTGGCAGTCTTGGGCTCACAGGTGCCAATGATGGGGCCCCATTACCTTTACAAAAAGCACAATGGCTTTCTGTCCTGGCACCTTTTCCCTGGGAGGAGTCTTCATTGGTCTGGAATTCTGGGCTGTAAAATGGCACTTTCTGGGACCTGCACGTGGCACGCACTGTCGTGCTTTGCGCTCAAGGAAAAGGAGGCAACCTCTGGCTCTCAGATGCCAATGACGGGCCCCCATTAACACTAGAAATGGAACAATCGCTTTCTGTCCTGGGAGCCCTTTCCCTGGGAGGAGTCGTCATCCGTCTGGAATCCTGGGCTGAACAAAGCACTTTCTCTGACCTGCACGTGGCAGGCACCATCTAGCTTTGCGCCCAGGGAAGAGGTGACAGCCTTGGGCTCTCAGGTGCCAATGATGGGTCCTCGTTAACACTAGATAAATAAAAATCGCTTTCTGTCCTGGCACCTTTTCCCTGGGAGGAATTTTCGTCCGTCTGGAATTCTGGGCTGAAAAACGGCACTTCCCCGGACCTGCAAGTGGAACGCACCGTCGAGCTTTGTGCCCAGGCAAAAGGTGGCAGCCTTGGGCTCTCAGGTGCCAATGATGGGGCCCCATTACCCCTAGAAAAAGAACAATCGCTTTCTGTCCTGGCACTTTTTCCCAGGGAGAAATCTTCGCTGGCCTGGAATTCTGGGATGAGAAACGGCACATTCCCGGACTTGCAAGTGGCACGCGCCGTCGACATTTGCGCCCAGGGAAAAGGTGGCAGCCTTGGGCTCTCAGGTGCCAATGATGGGGCCCCATTACCCCTAGAAAAGGCGCAATGGCTTTCTGTCCTGACACCTTTACCCAGAGAGGAATCGACTTCTGTCTGGAATTCTGGGCTGAAAAACGGCCCTTTCCTGGACCCGCACAGGGTATGCACCGTCGAGCTTTGCACTCAGGGAAAAGGTGGCAGCCTTGGGCTCTCAGGTGCCAATGATGGGGCCCAATTAGCATTACAAAATACACAATGGCTTTGTCTCCTGGTACCTTTTCCCTCTGAGGAATCTTCATAGGTCTGGAATTCTGGGCTGAAAAATGGCACTTTCCCGGACCCGCACGTGGAACGCTCCGTCGAGCTTTGCGCCCAGGGAAAAGGTGGCAGCCTTGGTCTCTCAGGTGTCAATTTTGGGGCCCCATGAACCCTAGAAAAGGCACAATTGCTTTCTGTCCAGGCACCTTTTCCCTGGGAGAAATCTTCATCGGCCTCGAATTCTGGGATGAGAAACAGCACATTCCTGGACCCGCAAGTGGCACGCACCGTCGAGCTTTGCGCTCAGGGAAAAGGTTGCAGCCTTTGGCTCTCAGGTGTCAATGATGGAGCCCCATTAACCCTAGAAAAGGAACAATCGCTTTCTGTCCTGACACCTTTTCCCAGGGAGGAATCTTCATCGGTCTGGAATTCTGGAATGAGAAACGGCAATTTCCCGGACCCTCACGTAGCACGCATGGTCGAGCTTTGCGCCCAGGGTATAGGAGGCAACCTTGGGCTCTCAGGTGCCAATGATGGAGCCCGATTAACCCTAGAAATGGAACAATCGCTTTCTGTCCTGGGAGCCTCTTCCCTGTGAGGAGTCTTCATCCGTCTGGAATTGAGGGCTGAAAAACGGCAGTTTCCCAGACAAGAAAGTGGTATGTGCCGTTGATGTTTGTGCCCACGGAAAAGGTGGCAGCCTTGAACTCTGAGGTGCCAATGATGGGGCACCATTGACCCTAGAAAAGGACAATTCGATTTCTGACCTGGCACCTTTTCCCTGGGAGGTGTCTTCGTCCGTCTGGAATTCTGGGCTGAAAAATGGCACTTCCCCGGACCCGCAAGTGGCACGCGCCGTCGACATTTTCGCCCAGGCAAAAGGTGGCAGCCTTGGGCTCTCAGGTGCCAATGATGGGGCCCCGTTAACACTAGAAAAATAACACTTGCTTTCTGTCCTGGCACCTTTTCCCAGGGAGGAATCTTCGTCCGTCTGGAAATCTGGGTTCAAAAATGGCACTGCCCCAAACCCGCACAAGGTACACACCGTCGAGCTTTGCGCCCAGGGAAAAGGGGGCAGCCTTGGGCTCTCAGGTGCCAATGATGGTGCCCCATCACCCCTACAAAAGGCACAATGGCTTTCTGTCCTGGCACCTTTTCCCAGGGAGGAATCTTCATCGGTTTGGAATTCTGGTCTGAGAATCGGCACTTTCCTGGACCCGCAAGTGGAACGCACCATCGAGCTTTGCGTCCAGGGAAAAGGTGGCAGTCTTGGGCTCTCAGGTGCCAGTGATGGGGCCCCATTAGCTTTACCAAAAACACAATGGCTTTCTGTCCTGGCACCTTTTCCCTGGGAGGAGTCTTCATTGGTCTGGAATTCTGGGCTGTAAAATGGCACTTTCTGGGACCAGCATGTGGCACGCACTGTCGTGCTTTGCGCCCAGGGAAAAGGAGGCAACCTCTGGCTCTCAGATGCCAATGACGGGCCCCCATTAACACTAGAAATGGAACAATCGCTTTCTGTCCTGGGAGCCCTTTCCCTGGGAGGAGTCTTCGTCCGTCTGGAATTCTGGGCTGAACAAAGCACTTTCTCTGACCTGCACGTGGCAGGCACCATCTAGCTTTGCGCCCAGGCAAAAGGTGGCAGCCTTGGGCTCTCAGGTGCCAATGATGGGTCCCCGCTAACACTAGATAAATAACAATCGCTTTCTGTCCTGGCACCTTTTCCCTGGGAGGAATTTTCGTCCGTCTGGAATTCTGGGCTGAAAAACGGCACTTCCCCGGACCTGCAAGTGGAACGCACCGTCGAGCTTTGTGCCCAGGCAAAAGGTGGCAGCCTTGGGCTCTCAGGTGCCAATGACGGGCCCCATTACCCCTAGAAAAAGAACAATCGCTTTCTGTCCTGGCACATTTTCCTTGGGAGGAATCTTCATTGCTCTGGAATTCTGGGGTGAAAACGGCTCTTTCCCTTACCCGCATGTGGAACGCACCGTCGAGCTTTTCGCCCAGGGAAAAGGTGGCAGCCTTGGGCTCTCAGGTGCCAATGATGGGGCCCCATTACCCCTAGAAAAAGAACAATCGCTTTCTGTCCTGGCACTTTTTCCCAGGGAGAAATCTTCGCTGGCCTGGAATTCTGGGATGAGAAACGGCACATTCCCGGACTTGCAAGTGGCACGCGCCGTCGACATTTGCGCCCAGGGAAAAGGTGGCAGCCTTGGGCTCTCAGGTGCCAATGATGGGGCCCCATTACCCCTAGAAAAGGCGCAATGGCTTTCTGTCCTGACACCTTTACCCAGAGAGGAATCGACTTCTGTCTGGAATTCTGGGCTGAAAAACGGCCCTTTCCTGGACCCGCACAGGGTATGCACCGTCGAGCTTTGCACCCAGGGAAAAGGTGGCAGCCTTGGGCTCTCAGGTGCCAATGATGGGGCCCAATTAGCATTACAAAATACACAATGGCTTTGTCTCCTGGTACCTTTTCCCTCTGAGGAATCTTCATAGGTCTGGAATTCTGGGCTGAAAAATGGCACTTTCCCGGACCCGCACGTGGAACGCTCCGTCGAGCTTTGCGCCCAGGGAAAAGGTTGCAGCCTTGGGCTCTCAGGTGTCAATTTTGGGGCCCCGTTAACCCTAGAAAAGGCACAATTGCTTTCTGTCCAGGCACCTTTTCCCTGGGAGAAATCTTCATCGGCCTCGAATTCTGGGATGAGAAACAGCACATTCCTGGACCCGCAAGTGGCACGCACCGTCGACCTTTGCGCTCAGGGAAAAGGTTGCAGCCTTTGGCTCTCAGGTGTCAATGATGGAGCCCCATTAACCCTAGAAAAGGAACAATCGCTTTCTGTCCTGACACCTTTTCCCAGGGAGGAATCTTCATCGGTCTGGAATTCTGGAATGAGAAACGGCAATTTCCCGGACCCTCACGTAGCACGCATGGTCGAGCTTTGCGCCCAGGGTATAGGAGGCAACCTTGGGCTCTCAGGTGCCAATGATGGAGCCCGATTAACCCTAGAAATGGAACAATCGCTTTCTGTCCTGGGAGCCTCTTCCCTGTGAGGAGTCTTCATCCGTCTGGAATTGAGGGCTGAAAAACGGCACTTTCCCAGACAAGAAAGTGGTATGTGCCGTTGATGTTTGCGCCCACGGAAAAGGTGGCAGCCTCAAACTCTGAGGTGCCAATGATGGGGCACCATTGACCCTAGAAAAGGACAATTCGATTTCTGACCTGGCACCTTTTCCCTGGGAGGTGTCTTCGTCCGTCTGGAATTCTGGGCTGAAAAATGGCACTTCCCCGGACCCGCAAGTGGCACGCGCCGTCGACATTTGCGCCCAGGCAAAAGGTGGCAGCCTTGGGCTCTCAGGTGCCAATGATGGGGCCCCGTTAACACTAGAAAAATAACACTTGCTTTCTGTCCTGGCACCTTTTCCCAGGGAGGAATCTTCGTCCGTCTGGAAATCTGGCTTCAAAAATGGCACTGCCCCAAACCCGCACAAGGTACACACCGTCGAGCTTTGCGCCCAGGGAAAAGGGGGCAGCCTTGGGCTCTCAGGTGCCAATGATGGTGCCCCATCACCCCTACAAAAGGCACAATGGCTTTCTGTCCTGGCACCTTTTCCCAGGGAGGAATCTTCATCGGTTTGGAATTCTGGTCTGAGAATCGGCACTTTCCTGGACCCGCAAGTGGAACGCACCATCGAGCTTTGCGTCCAGGGAAAAGGTGGCAGTCTTGGGCTCTCAGGTGCCAGTGATGGGGCCCCATTACCTTTACAAAAAACACAATGGCTTTCTGTCCTGGCACCTTTTCCCTGGGAGGAGTCTTCATTGGTCTGGAATTCTGGGCTGTAAAATGGCACTTTCTGGGACCAGCACATGGCACGCAGTGTCGTGCTTTGCGCCCAGGGAAAAGGAGGCAACCTCTGGCTCTCAGATGCCAATGACGGGCCCCCATTAACACTAGAAATGGAACAATCGCTTTCTGTCCTGGGAGCCCTTTCCCTGGGAGGAGTCGTCAGCCGTATGGAATCCTGGGCTGAACAAAGCACTTTCCCTGACCTGCACGTGGCAGGCACCATCTAGCCTTGCGCCCAGGGAAGAGGTGACAGCCTTGGGCTCTCAGGTGCCAATGATGGGTCCTCGTTAACACTAGATAAATAACAATCGCTTTCTGTCCTGGCACCTTTTCCCTGTGAGGAATTTTTGTCCATCTGGAAGTCTGGACTGAAAAACGGCACTTCCCCAGACCTGCAAGTGGAACGCACCGTCGAGCTTTGTGCCCAGGCAAAAGGTGGCAGCATTGGGCTCTCAGGTGCCAATGATGGGGCCCCATTACCCCTAGAAAAAGCACAATCGCTTTCTGTCCTGGCACTTTTTCCCAGGGAGAAATCTTCGCTGGTCTGGAATTCTGGGATGAGAAACGGCACATTCCCGGACTTGCAAGTGGCACGTGCCGTCGACATTTGCGCCCAGGGAAAAGGTGGCAGCCTTGGGCTCTCAGGTGCCAATGATGGGGCCCCATTACCCCTAGAAACGGCGCAATGGCTTTCTGTCCTGACACCTTTTCCCAGAGAGGAATCGACTTCTGTCTGGAATTCTGGGCTGAAAAACGGCCCTTTCCTGGACCCGCACAGGGTATGCACCGTCGAGCTTTGCACCCAGGGAAAAGGTGGCAGCCTTGGGCTCTCAGGTGCCAATGATGGGGCCCAATTAGCATTACAAAATACACAATGGCTTTGTCTCCTGGTACCTTTTCCCTCTGAGGAATCTTCATAGGTCTGGAATTCTGGGCTGAAAAATGGCACTTTCCCGGACCCGCACGTGGAACGCTCCGTCGAGCTTTGCGCCCAGGGAAAAGGTGGCAGCCTTGGTCTCTCAGGTGTCAATTTTGGGGCCCCATTAACCCTAGAAAAGGCACAATTGCTTTCTGTCCAGGCACCTTTTCCCTGGGAGAAATCTTCATCGGCCTCGAATTCTGGGATGAGAAACAGCACATTCCTGGACCCGCAAGTGGCACGCACCGTTGAGCTTTGCGCTCAGGGAAAAGGTTGCAGCGTGGGGTTCTCAGGTGTCAATGATGGAGCCCCATTAACCCTAGAAAAGGAACAATCGCTTTCTGTCCTGACACCTTTTCCCAGGGAGGAATCTTCATCGGTCTGGAATTCTGGAATGAGAAACGGCAATTTCCCGGACCCTCACGTAGCACGCATGGTCGAGCTTTGCGCCCAGGGTATAGGAGGCAACCTTGGGCTCTCAGGTGCCAATGATGGAGCCCGATTAACCCTAGAAATGGAACAATCGCTTTCTGTCCTGGGAGCCTCTTCCCTGTGAGGAGTCTTCATCCGTCTGGAATTCAGGGCTGAAAAACGGCACTTTCCCAGACAAGAAAGTGGTACGCGCCGTTGATGTTTGCGCCCACGGAAAAGGTGGCAGCCTTGAACTCTGAGGTGCCAATGATGGGGCACCATTGACCCTAGAAAAGGACAATTCGATTTCTGACCTGGCACCTTTTCCCTGGGAGGTGTCTTCGTCCGTCTGGAATTCTGGGCTGAAAAATGACACTTCCCCGGACCCGCAAGTGGCACGCGCCGTCGACATTTGCGCCCAGGCAAAAGGTGGCAGCCTTGGGCTCTCAGGTGCCAATGATGGGGCCCCGTTAACACTAGAAAAATAACACTTGCTTTCTGTCCTGGCACCTTTTCCCAGGGAGGAATCTTCGTCCGTCTGGAAATCTGGCTTCAAAAATGGCACTGCCCCAAACCCGCACAAGGTACACACCGTCGAGCTTTGCGCCCAGGGAAAAGGGGGCAGCCTTGGGCTCTCAGGTGCCAATGATGGTGCCCCATTACCCCTACAAAAGGCACAATGGCTTTCTGTCCTGGCACCTTTTCCCTGGGAGGAGTCTTCATTGGTCTGGAATTCTGGGCTGTAAAATGGCACTTTCTGGGACCAGCATGTGGCACGCACTGTCGTGCTTTGCGCCCAGGGAAAAGGAGGCAACCTCTGGCTCTCAGATGCCAATGACGGGCCCCCATTAACACTAGAACTGGAACAATCGCTTTCTGTCCTGGGAGCCCTTTCCCTGGGAGGAGTCTTCGTCCGTCTGGAATTCTGGGCTGAACAAAGCACTTTCTCTGACCTGCACGTGGCAGGCACCATCTAGCTTTGCGCCCAGGCAAAAGGTGGCAGCCTTGGGCTCTCAGGTGCCAATGATGGGTCCCCGCTAACACTAGATAAATAACAATCGCTTTCTGTCCTGGCACCTTTTCCCTGGGAGGAATTTTCGTCCGTCTGGAATTCTGGGCTGAAAAACGGTACTTCCCCCGACCTGCAAGTGGAACGCACCGTCGAGCTTTGTGCCCAGGCAAAAGGTGGCAGCCTTGGGCTCTCAGGTGCCAATGACGGGCCCCATTACCCCTAGAAAAAGAACAATCGCTTTCTGTCCTGGCACATTTTCCTGGGGAGGAATCTTCATTGCTCTGGAATTCTGGGCTGAAAACGGCTCTTTCCCTTACCCGCATGTGGCACGCACCGTCGAGCTTTGCGCCCAGGGAAAAGGTGGCAGCCCTGGGCTCTCAGGTGCCAATGATGGGGCCCCATTACCCCTAGAAAAAGAACAATCGCTTTCTGTCCTGGCACTTTTTCCCAGGGAGAAATCTTCGCTGGCCTGGAATTCTGGGATGAGAAACGGCACATTCCCGGACTTGCAAGTGGCACGCGCCGTCGACATTTGCGCCCAGGCAAAAGGTGGCAGCCTTGGGCTCGCAGGTGCCAATGATGGGGCCCCATTACCCCTAGAAAAGGCGCAATGGCTTTCTGTCCTGACACCTTTACCCAGAGAGGAATCGACTTCTGTCTGGAATTCTGGGCTGAAAAACGGCCCTTTCCTGGACCCGCACAGGGTATGCACCGTCGAGCTTTGCACCCAGGGAAAAGGTGGCAGCCTTGGGCTCTCAGGTGCCAATGATGGGGCCCAATTAGCATTACAAAATACACAATGGCTTTGTCTCCTGGTACCTTTTCCCTCTGAGGAATCTTCATAGATCTGGAATTCTGGGCTGAAAAATGGCACTTTCCCGGACCCGCACGTGGAACGCTCCGTCGAGCTTTGCGCCCAGGGAAAAGGTGGCAGCCTTGGGCTCTCAGGTGTCAATTTTGGGGCCCCATTAACCCTAGAAAAGGCACAATTGCTTTCTGTCCAGGCACCTTTTCCCTGGGAGAAATCTTCATCGGCCTCGAATTCTGGGATGAGAAACAGCACATTCCTGGACCCGCAAGTGGCACGCGCCGTCGACATTTGCGCCCAGGCAAAAGGTGGCAGCCTTGGGCTCTCAGGTGCCAATGATGGGGCCCCGTTAACACTAGAAAAATAACACTTGCTTTCTGTCCTGGCACCTTTTCCCAGGGAGGAATCTTCGTCTGTCTGGAAATCTGGGTTCAGAAATGGCACTGCCCCAAACCCGCACAAGGTACACACCGTCGAGCTTTGCGCCCAGGGAAAAGGGGGCAGCCTTGGGCTCTCAGGTGCCAATGATGGTGCCTCATTACCCCTACAAAAGGCACAATGGCTTTCTGTCCTGGCACCTTTTCCCAGGGAGGAATCTTCATCGGTTTGGAATTCTGGTCTGAGAATCGGCACTTTCCTGGACCCGCAAGTGGAACGCACCATCGAGCTTTGCGTCCAGGGAAAAGGTGGCAGTCTTGGGCTCTCAGGTGCCAATGATGGTGCCCCATTACCCCTACAAAAAGCACAATGGCTTTCTGTCCTGGCACCTTTTCCCTGGGAGGAGTCTTCATTGGTCTGGAATTCTGGGCTGTAAAATGGCACTTTCTGGGACCAGCATGTGGCACGCACTGTCGTGCTTTGCGCCCAGGGAAAAGGAGGCAACCTCTGGCTCTCAGATGCCAATGACGGGCCCCCATTAACACTAGAACTGGAACAATCGCTTTCTGTCCTGGGAGCCCTTTCCCTGGGAGGAGTCTTCGTCCGTCTGGAATTCTGGGCTGAACAAAGCACTTTCTCTGACCTGCACGTGGCAGGCACCATCTAGCTTTGCGCCCAGGGAAGAGGTGACAGCCTTGGGCTCTCAGGTGCCAATGATGGGTCCCCGCTAACACTAGATAAATAACAATCGCTTTCTGTCCTGGCACCTTTTCCCTGGGAGGAATTTTCGTCCGTCTGGAATTCTGGGCTGAAAAACGGCACTTCCCCCGACCTGCAAGTGGAACGCACCGTCAAGCTTTGTGCCCAGGCAAAAGGTGGCAGCCTTGGGCTCTCAGGTGCCAATGACGGGCCCCATTACCCCTAGAAAAAGAACAATCGCTTTCTGTCCTGGCACATTTTCCTTGGGAGGAATCTTCATTGCTCTGGAATTCTGGGCTGAAAACGGCTCTTTCCCTTACCCGCATGTGGCACGCACCGTCGAGCTTTTCGCCCAGGGAAAAGGTGGCAGCCCTGGGCTCTCAGGTGCCAATGATGGGGCCCCATTACCCCTAGAAAAAGAACAATCGCTTTCTGTCCTGGCACTTTTTCCCAGGGAGAAATCTTCCCTGGCCTGGAATTCTGGGATGAGAAACGGCACATTCCCGGACTTGCAAGTGGCACGCGCCGTCAACATTTGCGCCCAGGGAAAAGGTGGCAGCCTTGGGCTCTCAGGTGCCAATGATGGGGCCCCATTACCCCTAGAAAAGGCGCAATGGCTTTCTGTCCTGACACCTTTACCCAGAGAGGAATCGACTTCTGTCTGGAATTCTGGGCTGAAAAACGGCCCTTTCCTGGACCCGCACAGGGTATGCACCGTCGAGCTTTGCACCCAGGGAAAAGGTGACAGCCTTGGGCTCTCAGGTGCCAATGATGGGGCCCAATTAGCATTACAAAATACACAATGGCTTTGTCTCCTGGTACCTTTTCCCTCTGAGGAGTCTTCATAGGTCTGGAATTCTGGGCTGAAAAATTGCACTTTCCCGGACCCGCACGTGGAACGCTCCGTCGAGCTTTGCGCCCAGGGAAAAGGTGGCAGCCTTGGGCTCTCAGGTGTCAATTTTGGGGCCCCATTAACCCTAGAAAAGGCACAATTGCTTTCTGCCCTGGCACCTTTTCCCTGGGAGAAATCTTCATCGGCCTCGAATTCTGGGATGAGAAACAGCACATTCCTGGACCCGCAAGTGGCACGCGCCGTCGACATTTGCGCCCAGGCAAAAGGTGGCAGCCTTGGGCTCTCAGGTGCCAATGATGGGGCCCCGTTAACACTAGAAAAATAACACTTGCTTTCTGTCCTGGCACCTTTTCCCAGGGAGGAATCTTCGTCTGTCAGGAAATCTGGGTTCAGAAATGGCACTGCCCCAAACCCGCACAAGGTACACACCGTCGAGCTTTGCGCCCAGGGAAAAGGGGGCAGCCTTGGGCTCTCAGGTGCCAATGATGGTGCCTCATTACCCCTACAAAAGGCACAATGGCTTTCTGTCCTGGCACCTTTTCCCAGGGAGGAATCTTCATCGGTTTGGAATTCTGGTCTGAGAATCGGCACTTTCCTGGACCCGCAAGTGGAACGCACCATCGAGCTTTGCGTCCAGGGAAAAGGTGGCAGTCTTGGGCTCTCAGGTTCCAATGATGGGGCCCCATTACCTTTACAAAAAGCACAATGGCTTTCTGTCCTGGCACCTTTTCCCTGGGAGGAGTCTTCATTGGTCTGGAATTCTGGGCTGTAAAATGGCACTTTCTGGGACCAGCACGTGGCACGCGCTGTCGTGCTTTGCGCCCAGGGAAAAGGAGGCAACCTCTGGCTCTCAGATGCCAATGACGGGCCCCCATTAACACTAGAAATGGAACAATCGCTTTCTGTCCTGGGAGCCCGTTCCCTGGGAGGAGTCTTCATCCGTCTGGAATTCTGGGCTGAACAAAGCACTTTCTCTGACCTGCACGTGGCAGGCACCATCTAGCTTTGCGCCCAGGCAAAAGGTGGCAGCCTTGGGCTCTCAGGTGCCAATGATGGGTCCCCGTTAACACTAGATAAATAACACTCGCTTTCTGTCCTGGCACCTTTTCCCTGGGAGGAATTTTCGTCTGTCTGGAATTCTGGGCTGAAAAACGGCACTTCCCCGAACCTGCAAGTGGAACGCACCGTCGAGCTTTGTGCCCAGACAAAAGGTGGCAGCCTTGGTCTCTCAGGTGCCAATGACGGGCCCCATTACCCCTAGAAAAAGCACAATCGCTTTCTGTCCTGGCACATTTTCCCTGGGAGAAATCTTCATTGCTCTGGAATTCTGGGCTGAAAACGGCTCTTTCCCTTACCCGCATGTGGCACGCACCGTCGAGCTTTGCGCCCAGGGAAAAGGTGGCAGCCCTGGGCTCTCAGGTGCCAATGATGGGGCCCCATTACCCCTAGAAAAGGCACAATGGCTTTCTGTCCTGACACCTTTACCCAGAGAGGAATCGACTTCTGTCTGGAATTCTGGGCTGAAAAACGGCCCTTTCCTGGACCCACACAGGGTATGCACCGTCGAGCTTTGCACCTAGGGAAAAGGTGGCAGCCTTGGGCTCTCAGGTGCCAATGATGGGGCCCAATTAGCATTACAAAATACACAATGGCTTTGTCTCCTGGTACCTTTTCCCTCTGAGGAATCTTCATAGGTCTGGAATTCTGGGCTGAAAAATGGCACTTTCCCGGACCCGCACGTGGAACGCTCCGTCGAGCTTTGCGCCCAGGGAAAAGGTGGCAGCCTTGGTCTCTCAGGTGTCAATTTTGGGGCCCCACTAACCCTAGAAAAGGCACAATTGCTTTCTGTCCAGGCACCTTTTCCCTGGGAGAAATCTTCATCGGCCTCGAATTCTGGGATGAGAAACAGCACATTCCTGGACCCGCAAGTGGCACGCACCGTCGAGCTTTGCGCTCAGGGAAAAGGTTGCAGCCTTTGGCTCTCAGGTGTCAATGATGGAGCCCCATTAACCCTAGAAAAGGAACAATCGCTTTCTGTCCTGGGAGCCTCTTCCCTGTGAGGAGTCTTCATCCGTCTGGAATTCAGGGCTGAAAAACGGCACTTTCCCAGACAAGAAAGTGGTATGTGCCGTTGATGTTTGCGCCCACGGAAAAGGTGGCAGCCTTGAACTCTGAGGTGCCAATGATGGGGCACCATTGACCCTAGAAAAGGACAATTCGATTTCTGACCTGGCACCTTTTCCCTGGGAGGTGTCTTCGTCCGTCTGGAATTCTGGGCTGAAAAATGACACTTCCCCGGACCCGCAAGTGGCACGCGCCGTCGACATTTGCGCCCAGGCAAAAGGTGGCAGCCTTGGGCTCTCAGGTGCCAATGATGGGGCCCCGTTAACACTAGAAAAATAACACTTACTTTCTGTCCTGGCACCTTTTCCCAGGGAGGAATCTTCGTCCGTCTGGAAATCTGGGTTCAAAAATGGCAGTGCCCCAAACCCACACAAGGTACACACCGTCGAGCTTTGCGCCCAGGGAAAAGGGGGCAGCCTTGGGCTCTCAGGTGCCAATGATGGTGCCCCATTACCCCTACAAAAGGCACAATGGCTTTCTGTCCTGGCACCTTTTCCCAGGGAGGAATCTTCATCGGTTTGGAATTCTGGTCTGAGAATCGGCACTTTCCTGGACCCGCAAGTAGAACGCACAATCGAGCTTTGCGTCCAGGGAAAAGGTGGCAGTCTTGGGTTCTCAGGTGCCAATGATGGGACCCCATTACCTTTACAAAAAGCACAATGGCTTTCTGTCCTGGCACCTTTTCCCTGGGAGGAGTCTTCATTGGTCTGGAATTCTGGGCTGTAAAATGGCACTTTCTGGTACCAGCACGTGGCACGCACTGTCGTGCTTTGCGACCAGGGAAAAGGAGGCAACCTCTGGCTCTCAGATGCCAATGACGGGCCCCCATTAACACTAGAAATGGAACAATCGCTTTCTGTCCTGGGAGCCCTTTCCCTGGGAGGAGTCTTCATCCGTCTGGAATTCTGGGCTGAACAAAGCACTTTCTCTGACCTGCACGTGGCAGGCACCATCTAGCTTTGCGCCCAGGCAAAAGGTGGCAGCCTTGGGCTCTCAGGTGCCAATGATGGGTCCTCGTTAACACTAGATAAATAACAATCGCTTTCTGTCCTGGCACCTTTTCCCTGTGAGGAATTTTCGTCCATCTGGAAGTCTGGACTGAAAAACGGCACTTCCCCAGACCTGCAAGTGGAACGCACCGTCGAGCTTTGTGCCCAGGCAAAAGGTGGCAGCCTTGGGCTCTCAGGTGCCAATGATGGGGCCCCATTACCCCTAGAAAAAGCACAATCGCTTTCTGTCCTGGCACTTTTTCCCAGGGAGAAATCTTCGCTGGTCTGGAATTCTGGGATGAGAAACGGCACATTCCCGGACTTGCAAGTGGCACGCGCCGTCGACATTTGCGCCCAGGGAAAAGGTGGCAGCCTTGGGCTCTCAGGTGCCAATGATGGGGCCCCATTACCCCTAGAAACGGCGCAATGGCTTTCTGTCCTGACACCTTTTCCCAGAGAGGAATCGACTTCTGTCTGGAATTCTGGGCTGAAAAACGGCCCTTTCCTGGACCCGCACAGGGTATGCACCGTCGAGCTTTGCACCCAGGGAAAAGGTGGCAGCCTTGGGCTCTCAGGTGCCAATGATGGGGCCCAATTAGCATTACAAAATACACAATGGCTTTGTCTCCTGGTACCTTTTCCCTCTGAGGAATCTTCATAGGTCTGGAATTCTGGGCTGAAAAATGGCACTTTCCCGGACCCGCACGTGGAACGCTCCGTCGAGCTTTGCGCCCAGGGAAAAGGTGGCAGCCTTGGTCTCTCAGGTGTCAATTTTGGGGCCCCATTAACCCTAGAAAAGGCACAATTGCTTTCTGTCCAGGCACCTTTTCCCTGGGAGAAATCTTCATCGGCCTCGAATTCTGGGATGAGAAACAGCACATTCCTGGACCCGCAAGTGGCACGCACCGTTGAGCTTTGCGCTCAGGGAAAAGGTTGCAGCGTGGGGTTCTCAGGTGTCAATGATGGAGCCCCATTAACCCTAGAAAAGGAACAATCGCTTTCTGTCCTGACACCTTTTCCCAGGGAGGAATCTTCATCGGTCTGGAATTCTGGAATGAGAAACGGCAATTTCCCGGACCCTCACGTAGCACGCATGGTCGAGCTTTGCGCCCAGGGTATAGGAGGCAACCTTGGGCTCTCAGGTGCCAATGATGGAGCCCGATTAACCCTAGAAATGGAACAATCGCTTTCTTTCCTGGGAGCCTCTTCCCTGTGAGGAGTCTTCATCCGTCTGGAATTCAGGGCTGAAAAACGGCACTTTCCCAGACAAGAAAGTGGTACGCGCCGTTGATGTTTGCGCCCACGGAAAAGGTGGCAGCCTTGAACTCTGAGGTGCCAATGATGGGGCACCATTGACCCTAGAAAAGGACAATTCGATTTCTGACCTGGCACCTTTTCCCTGGGAGGTGTCTTCGTCCGTCTGGAATTCTGGGCTGAAAAATGACACTTCCCCGGACCCGCAAGTGGCACGCGCCGTCGACATTTGCGCCCAGGCAAAAGGTGGCAGCCTTGGGCTCTCAGGTGCCAATGATGGGGCCCCGTTAACACTAGAAAAATAACACTTGCTTTCTGTCCTGGCACCTTTTCCCAGGGAGGAATCTTCGTCCGTCTGGAAATCTGGGTTCAAAAATGGCACTGCCCCAAACCCACACAAGGTACACACCGTCGAGCTTTGCGCCCAGGGAAAAGGGGGCAGCCTTGGGCTCTCAGGTGCCAATGATGGTGCCCCATTACCCCTACAAAAGGCACAATGGCTTCCTGTCCTGGCACCTTTTCCCAGGGAGGAATCTTCATCGGTTTGGAATTCTGGTCTGAGAATCGGCACTTTCCTGGACCCGCAAGTGGAACGCACCATCGAGCTTTGCGTCCAGGGAAAAGGTGGCAGTCTTGGGCTCTCAGGTGCCAATGATGGGGCCCCATTAGCTTTACAAAAAGCACAATGGCTTTCTGTCCTGGCACCTTTTCCCTGGGAGGAGTCTTCATTGGTCTGGAATTCTGGGCTGTAAAATGGCACTTTCTGGGACCAGCACGTGGCACGCACTGTCGTGCTTTGCGCTCAAGAAAAAGGAGGCAACCTCTGGCTCTCAGATGCCAATGACGGGCCCCCATTAACACTAGAAATGGAACAATCGCTTTCTGTCCTGGGAGCCCTTTCCCTGGGAGGAGTCGTCATCCGTCTGGAATCCTGGGCTGAACAAAGCACTGTCTTGGTTTGAGATAAGCAACTGCCAACCCCCCCAAGCACAGAGAGAAAAGCCTCCCTCCTAACACCAGGGAAAGGGAGGAAAAGAGAGGGGAAAGAAAAAAAAACACTTCAAACTGCATTTATACTAAATGTACATATATTTTTCACAGAAAGAAAGAGACAATTAGAAGAGAGTACAAATATACACTCACACAAGTCTACAACAAGAAGTTCCCCACCTCAACTTCTTAACGAACACACAAATTCTACTGTCTTAACTACACATTACTTAAGAAGAAGCTTATTCCCCAGGGAGACAAACCCAAGCAGAAAGGAGAGACCCAGAACAACACGTTTTACTTTCCTGAGGTACCCTGTGAGCCAGTGGTGGGCCTGGTCCTCTCCATCCCCCCTGGGACAGCATCATGCGTCTTCCCAAGAGGAGGGCTGAGAAGCCACTGACTTAACCACTCCCACACTGGTTCCTCCTTCCCTGGAGATGATGTCATAATGTGGTATGGAATACAAAATTACTGGCTAGAGGAGGTCAGCTGTTAGCTCAGCCCAGCTCAAGTCAGCTGACAGCTTCGGCCTAGTCCAGACTTCAGGGCCCAAATCTAGGCCCACCTAGGTGAACCCATAACATTCTCCACCCCTTATTCCATACCATATTATGTCACTCATATCTTAGGTTCTCATGCTTAAACACTTATTTTTTTTCAGGGCTGATTTCCACCCCTCCATAATGTGGCTAAGAGTCCATTAGGATGGGGTAGATATTTCAGATGGAAACAAAGCAGGTCATCTCAGGTTATCTTATCTGATGGTTCATGTCTTTCAATAGGGTTACCATCCTCTCTTCAGGAGTCTCTAGTTTCCCACTGGGGTTAAAATAGTGTTCACAGTCAGATCCACCCCTTGGCCTCATCCACCTACAGGTGGTCTGAGGCATCATAGGCCCACTGAGCCAGGAACAACCCTCCCCCAGCCAGTCCAGGGTGTGATGTCTTCATTGGCTCGGCTCTTGGGCACATCAACACTCACACGATGGGTTTTCAAAGATTCAACTCAAACGGCAGTGTCCCACCACACGTCAACAGCTTACACAGGCTTCTCTTCATGTCTTTCTCCTTGGTCACACAGCAGTACTACAGTTAACCATGTGAGCCATCCCCCTTAGCAGCAGTCCTAACAGCTTTGGCAGCCTCGGAAGCAGCCCCGACAGCAGCACAAGCAAGCAGCAGAGGCAGGAGCAGCCCCGGCGGCTCGCCAGCCCTGGCTCGCTCGCAGCCCTGGCTCGGCTCGCAGCCTCTCACGGCTCGCGGCCTCTCATGGCTCGCAGCCTCTCAGGGCTCACAGCCTCTCACGGCTCGTGGCCTCTCACGGCTCGTGGCCTCTCACAGCTCACAGCCTCTCATGGCTCGCAGCCTCCCCCGGCTTGCTCGCAGCCCTGGCGGCAGCCCCGCCAGCGACAGCTCTGGCTCCTGCGGGTCGCTCAGCACTGCGGGCGCTGGTTCCGGGCGCCGCATCTGTTGGGTTCTCTGCAGGGGGTTCCGCAGCTCCTCTTTTCCCTGTTCACTGGGGTCTCACAATGGCAAACACGCTTCACAGCTGTGGATAACCTTAAGAATAGTGTTCACAGGTAAATCCACCCCTCGACTTTATCCACCTACAGGTGGCCTGAGGCACGATGGGCCCATCGAGCCAGGAACAACTCCTCCCCATGCCAGTCCAGGTGAGATGCTCCTCATCAGCTCCTGGGCACATCAGCATTCACATGATGAGTCCTCAGGGATTCAAATCAAACAGCCGTGTCTTGCCACACATGAACAGCTTACATGGGCCTCTTTTCTGCAGTGGCTACAGTCACAGCAGGCACCAGTCGAGCTGTTTGAACTCACAAAAACAGTGAAATAGTGAAAACGAGCATTCAACAGCAAGGGAGAGTTGTTTACATTTTCTGTTCTGGATGTACTTAAACAAGGCACTTATCAATCTATGTTTCTACAACAATCCTCCCGGGAAGCCTGCCAAGATCCTGGGACACCCGCCAAGGTCCTCCGTCGCTCCCGAGTTTCCCGGCCAATGCACCAGTCACTGTCTTGGTTTGAGATAAGCAACTGCCAACCCCCCCAAGCACAGAGAGAAAAGCCTCCCTCCTAACACCAGGGAAAGGGAGGAAAAGAGAGGGGAAAGAAAAAAAAACACTTCAAACTGCATTTATACTAAATGTACATATATTTTTCACAGAAAGAAAGAGACAATTAGAAGAGAGTACAAATATACACTCACACAAGTCTACAACAAGAAGTTCCCCACCTCAACTTCTTAACGAACACACAAATTCTACTGTCTTAACTACACATTACTTAAGAAGAAGCTTATTCCCCAGGGAGACAAACCCAAGCAGAAAGGAGAGACCCAGAACAACACGTTTTACTTTCCTGAGGTACCCTGTGAGCCAGTGGTGGGCCTGGTCCTCTCCATCCCCCCTGGGACAGCATCATGCGTCCTCCCAAGAGGAGGGCTGAGAAGCCACTGACTTAACCACTCCCACACTGGTTCCTCCTTCCCTGGAGATGATGTCATAATGTGGTATGGAATACAAAATTACTGGCTAGAGGAGGTCAGCTGTTAGCTCAGCCCAGCTCAAGTCAGCTGACAGCTTCGGCCTAGTCCAGACTTCAGGGCCCAAATCTAGGCCCACCTAGGTGAACCCATAACACTGACCTGCACGTGGCAGGCACCATCTAGCTTTGCGCCCAGGGAAGAGGTGACAGCCTTGGGCTCTCAGGTGCCAATGATGGGTCCTCGTTAACACTAGATAAATAAAAATCGCTTACTGTCCTGGCACATTTTCCCTGGGAGGAATTTTCGTCCGTCTGGAATTCTGGGCTGAAAAACGGCACTTCCCCGGACCTGCAACTGGAACGCACCGTCGAGCTTTGTGCCCAGGGAAAAGGTGGCAGCCTTGGGCTCTCAGGTGCCAATGATGGGGCCCCATTACCCCTAGAAAAAGAACAATTGCTTTCTGTCCTGGCACCTTTTTCCCTGGGAGGAATCTTCATTGGTCTGGAATTCTGGGCTGAAAACGGCTCTTTCCCTTACCCGCATGTGGCACGCACCGTCGAGCTTTTCGCCCAGGGAAAAGGTGGCAGCCTTGGGCTCTCAGGTGCCAATGATGGGGCCCCATTACCCCTAGAAAAGGCACAATGGCTTTCTGTCCTGACACCTTTTCCCAGAGAGGAATCGACTTCTGTCTGGAATTCTGGGCTGAAAAACGGCCCTTTCCCGGACCCGCACAGGGTATGCACCGTCGAGCTTTGCACCCAGGGAAAAGGTGGCAGCCTTGGGCTCTCAGGTGCCAATGATGGGGCCCAATTAGCATTACAAAATACACAATGGCTTTGTCTCCTGGTACCTTTTCCCTCTGAGGAATCTTCATAGGTCTGGAATTCTGGGCTGAAAAATGGCACTTTCCCGGACCCGCACGTGGAACGCTCCGTCGAGCTTTGCGCCCAGGGAAAAGGTGGCAGCCTTGGTCTCTCAGGTGTCAATTTTGGGGCCCCATTAACCCTAGAAAAGGCACAATTGCTTTCTGTCCAGGCACCTTTTCCCTGGGAGAAATCTTCATCGGCCTCGAATTCTGGGATGAGAAACAGCACATTCCTGGACCCGCAAGTGGCACGCACCGTCGAGCTTTGCGCTCAGGGAAAAGGTGGCAGTCTTGGGTTCTCAGGTGTCAATGATGGGGCCCCATTAACCCTAGAAAAGGAACAATCGCTTTCTGTCCTGACACCTTTTCCCAGGGAGGAATCTTCATCGGTCTGGAATTCTGGAATGAGAAACGGCAATTTCCCGGACCCTCACGTAGCACACATGGTCGAGCTTTGCGCCCAGGGTATAGGAGGCAACCTTGGGCTCTCAGGTGCCAATGATGGAGCCCGATTAACCCTAGAAATGGAACAATCGCTTTCTGTCCTGGGAGCCTCTTCCCTGTGAGGAGTCTTCATCCGTCTGGAATTCAGGGCTGAAAAACGGCACTTTCCCAGACAAGAAAGTGGTACCCGCCGTTGATGTTTGCGCCCACGGAAAAGGTGGAAGCCTTGAACTCTGAGGTGCCAATGATGGGGCACCATTGACCCTAGAAAAGGACAATTCGATTTCTGACCTGGCACCTTTTCCCTGGGAGGTGTCTTCGTCCGTCTGGAATTCTGGGCTGAAAAATGACACTTCCCCGGACCCGCAAGTGGCACGCGCCGTCGACATTTGCGCCCAGGCAAAAGGTGGCAGCCTTGGGCTCTCAGGTGCCAATGATGGGGCCCCGTTAACACTAGAAAAATAACACTTACTTTCTGTCCTGGCACCTTTTCCCAGGGAGGAATCTTCGTCCGTCTGGAAATCTGGGTTCAAAAATGGCACTGCCCCAAACCCACACAAGGTACACACCGTCGAGCTTTGCGCCCAGGGAAAAGGGGGCAGCCTTGGGCTCTCAGGTGCCAATGATGGTGCCCCATCACCCCTACAAAAGGCACAATGGCTTTCTGTCCTGGCACCTTTTCCCAGGGAGGAATCTTCATCGGTTTGGAATTCTGGTCTGAGAATCGGCACTTCCCTGGACTCGCAAGTGGAACGCACCATCGAGCTTTGCGTCCAGGGAAAAGGTGGCAGTCTTGGGCTCTCAGGTGCCAATGATGGGGCCCCATTAGCTTTACAAAAAGCACAATGGCTTTCTGTCCTGGCACCTTTTCCCTGGGAGGAGTCTTCATTGGTCTGGAATTCTGGGCTGTAAAATGGCACTTTCTGGGACCAGCACGTGGCACGCACTGTCGTGCTTTGCGCTCAAGGAAAAGGAGGCAACCTCTGGCTCTCAGATGCCAATGACGGGCCCCCATTAACACTAGAAATGGAACAATCGCTTTCTGTCCTGGGAGCCCTTTCCCTGGGAGGAGTCGTCATCCGTCTGGAATCCTGGGCTGAACAAAGCACTTTCTCTGACCTGCACGTGGCAGGCACCATCTAGCTTTGCGCCCAGGGAAGAGGTGACAGCCTTGGGCTCTCAGGTGCCAATGATGGGTCCTCGTTAACACTAGATAAATAAAAATCGCTTTCTGTCCTGGCACCTTTTCCCTGGGAGGAGTCTTCATTGGTCTGGAATTCTGGGCTGTAAAATGGCACTTTCTGGGACCAGCACGTGGCACGCACTGTCGTGCTTTGCGCTCAAGGAAAAGGAGGCAACCTCTGGCTCTCAGATGCCAATGACGGGCCCCCATTAACACTAGAAATGGAACAATCGCTTTCTGTCCTGGGAGCCCTTTCCCTGGGAGGAGTCGTCAGCCGTCTGGAATCCTGGGCTGAACAAAGCACTTTCTCTGACCTCATGTGGCAGGCACCATCTAGCTTTGCGCCCAGGGAAGAGGTGACAGCCTTGGGCTCTCAGGTGCCAATGATGGGTCCTCGTTAACACTAGATAAATAAAAATCGCTTTCTGTCCTGGCACCTTTTCCCTGGGAGGAATTTTCGTCCGTCTGGAATTCTGGGCTGAACAAAGCACTTTCTCTGACCTGCACGTGGCAGGCACCATCTAGCTTTGCGCCCAGGCAAAAGGTGGCAGCCTTGGGCTCTCAGGTGCCAATGATGGGTCCCCGCTAACACTAGATAAATAACAATCGCTTTCTGTCCTGGCACTTTTTCCCAGGGAGAAATCTTCGCTGGCCTGGAATTCTGGGATGAGAAACGGCACATTCCCGGACTTGCAAGTGGCACGCGCCGTCGACATTTGCGCCCAGGGAAAAGGTGGCAGCCTTGGGCTCTCAGGTGCCAATGATGGGGCCCCATTACCCCTAGAAACGGCGCAATGGCTTTCTGTCCTGACACCTTTTCCCAGAGAGGAATCGACTTCTGTCTGGAATTCTGGGCTGAAAAACGGCCCTTTCCTGGACCCGCACAGGGTATGCACCGTCGAGCTTTGCACCCAGGGAAAAGGTGGCAGCCTTGGGCTCTCAGGTGCCAATGATGGGGCCCAATTAGCATTACAAAATACACAATGGCTTTGTCTCCTGGTACCTTTTCCCTCTGAGGAATCTTCATAGGTCTGGAATTCTGGGCTGAAAAATGGCACTTTCCCGGACCCGCACGTGGAACGCTCCGTCGAGCTTTGCGCTCAGGGAAAAGGTGGCAGCCTTGGTCTCTCAGGTGTCAATTTTGGGGCCCCATTAACCCTAGAAAAGGCACAATTGCTTTCTGTCCAGGCACCTTTTCCCTGGGAGAAATCTTCATCGGCCTCGAATTCTGGGATGAGAAACAGCACATACCTGGACCCGCAAGTGGCACGCACCGTCGACCTTTGCGCTCAGGGAAAAGGTTGCAGCACGGGGTTCTCAGGTGTCAATGATGGAGCCCCATTAACCCTAGAAAAGGAACAATCGCTTTCTGTCCTGACACCTTTTCCCAGGGAGGAATCTTCATCGGTCTGGAATTCTGGAATGAGAAACAGCAATTTCCCGGACCCTCACGTAGCACGCATGGTCGAGCTTTGCGCCCAGGGTATAGGAGGCAACCTTGGGCTCTCAGGTGCCAATGATGGGGCCCGATTAACCCTAGAAATGGAACAATCGCTTTCTGTCCTGGGAGCCTCTTCCCTGTGAGGAGTCTTCATCCGTCTGGAATTCAGGGCTGAAAAACGGCACTTTCCCGGACAAGAAAGTAGTTCGCGCCGTTGATGTTTGCGCCCACGGAAAAGGTGGCAGCCTTGAACTCTGAGGTGCCAATGATGGGGCACCATTGACCCTAGAAAAGGACAATTCGATTTCTGACCTGGCACCTTTTCCCTGGGAGGTGTCTTCGTCCGTCTGGAATTCTGGGCTGAAAAATGGCACTTCCCCGGACCCGCAAGTGGCACGCGCCGTCGACATTTGCGCCCAGGCAAAAGGTGGCAGCCTTGGGCTCTCAGGTGCCAATGATGGGGCCCCGTTAACACTAGAAAAATAACACTTGCTTTCTGTCCTGGCACCTTTTCCCAGGGAGGAATCTTCGTCTGTCTGGAAATCTGGGTTTAGAAATGGCACTGCCCCAAACCCGCACAAGGTACACACCGTCGAGCTTTGCGCCCAGGGAAAAGGGGGCAGCCTTGGGCTCTCAGGTGCCAATGATGGTGCCCCATTACCCCTACAAAAGGCACAATGGCTTTCTGTCCTGGCACCTTTTCCCTGGGAGGAGTCTTCATTGGTCTGGAATTCTGGGCTGTAAAATGGCACTTTCTGGGACCAGCATGTGGCACGCACTGTCGTGCTTTGCGCCCAGGGAAAAGGAGGCAACCTCTGGCTCTCAGATGCCAATGACGGGCCCCCATTAACACTAGAACTGGAACAATCGCTTTCTGTCCTGGGAGCCCTTTCCCTGGGAGGAGTCTTCGTCCGTCTGGAATTCTGGGCTGAACAAAGCACTTTCTCTGACCTGCACGTGGCAGGCACCATCTAGCTTTGCGCCCAGGCAAAAGGTGGCAGCCTTGGGCTCTCAGGTGCCAATGATGGGTCCCCGCTAACACTAGATAAATAACAATCGCTTTCTGTCCTGGCACCTTTTCCCTGGGAGGAATTTTCGTCCGTCTGGAATTCTGGGCTGAAAAACGGCACTTCCCCCGACCTGCAAGTGGAACGCACCGTCAAGCTTTGTGCCCAGGCAAAAGGTGGCAGCCTTGGGCTCTCAGGTGCCAATGACGGGCCCCATTACCCCTAGAAAAAGAACAATCGCTTTCTGTCCTGGCACATTTTCCTTGGGAGGAATCTTCATTGCTCTGGAATTCTGGGCTGAAAACGGCTCTTTCCCTTACCCGCATGTGGCACGCACCGTCGAGCTTTTCGCCCAGGGAAAAGGTGGCAGCCCTGGGCTCTCAGGTGCCAATGATGGGGCCCCATTACCCCTAGAAAAAGAACAATCGCTTTCTGTCCTGGCACTTTTTCCCAGGGAGAAATCTTCCCTGGCCTGGAATTCTGGGATGAGAAACGGCACATTCCCGGACTTGCAAGTGGCACGCGCCGTCAACATTTGCGCCCAGGGAAAAGGTGGCAGCCTTGGGCTCTCAGGTGCCAATGATGGGGCCCCATTACCCCTAGAAAAGGCGCAATGGCTTTCTGTCCTGACACCTTTACCCAGAGAGGAATCGACTTCTGTCTGGAATTCTGGGCTGAAAAACGGCCCTTTCCTGGACCCGCACAGGGTATGCACCGTCGAGCTTTGCACCCAGGGAAAAGGTGGCAGCCTTGGGCTCTCAGGTGCCAATGATGGGGCCCAATTAGCATTACAAAATACACAATGGCTTTGTCTCCTGGTACCTTTTCCCTCTGAGGAGTCTTCATAGGTCTGGAATTCTGGGCTGAAAAATTGCACTTTCCCGGACCCGCACGTGGAACGCTCCGTCGAGCTTTGCGCCCAGGGAAAAGGTGGCAGCCTTGGGCTCTCAGGTGTCAATTTTGGGGCCCCATTAACCCTAGAAAAGGCACAATTGCTTTCTGCCCTGGCACCTTTTCCCTGGGAGAAATCTTCATCGGCCTCGAATTCTGGGATGAGAAACAGCACATTCCTGGACCCGCAAGTGGCACGCGCCGTCGACATTTGCGCCCAGGCAAAAGGTGGCAGCCTTGGGCTCTCAGGTGCCAATGATGGGGCCCCGTTAACACTAGAAAAATAACACTTGCTTTCTGTCCTGGCACCTTTTCCCAGGGAGGAATCTTCGTCTGTCAGGAAATCTGGGTTCAGAAATGGCACTGCCCCAAACCCGCACAAGGTACACACCGTCGAGCTTTGCGCCCAGGGAAAAGGGGGCAGCCTTGGGCTCTCAGGTGCCAATGATGGTGCCTCATTACCCCTACAAAAGGCACAATGGCTTTCTGTCCTGGCACCTTTTCCCAGGGAGGAATCTTCATCGGTTTGGAATTCTGGTCTGAGAATCGGCACTTTCCTGGACCCGCAAGTGGAACGCACCATCGAGCTTTGCGTCCAGGGAAAAGGTGGCAGTCTTGGGTTCTCAGGTTCCAATGATGGGGCCCCATTACCTTTACAAAAAGCACAATGGCTTTCTGTCCTGGCACCTTTTCCCTGGGAGGAGTCTTCATTGGTCTGGAATTCTGGGCTGTAAAATGGCACTTTCTGGGACCAGCACGTGGCACGCGCTGTCGTGCTTTGCGCCCAGGGAAAAGGAGGCAACCTCTGGCTCTCAGATGCCAATGACGGGCCCCCATTAACACTAGAAATGGAACAATCGCTTTCTGTCCTGGGAGCCCGTTCCCTGGGAGGAGTCTTCATCCGTCTGGAATTCTGGGCTGAACAAAGCACTTTCTCTGACCTGCACGTGGCAGGCACCATCTAGCTTTGCGCCCAGGCAAAAGGTGGCAGCCTTGGGCTCTCAGGTGCCAATGATGGGTCCCCGTTAACACTAGATAAATAACACTCGCTTTCTGTCCTGGCACCTTTTCCCTGGGAGGAATTTTCGTCTGTCTGGAATTCTGGGCTGAAAAACGGCACTTCCCCGAACCTGCAAGTGGAACGCACCGTCGAGCTTTGTGCCCAGACAAAAGGTGGCAGCCTTGGTCTCTCAGGTGCCAATGACGGGCCCCATTACCCCTAGAAAAAGCACAATCGCTTTCTGTCCTGGCACATTTTCCCTGGGAGAAATCTTCATTGCTCTGGAATTCTGGGCTGAAAACGGCTCTTTCCCTTACCCGCATGTGGCACGCACCGTCGAGCTTTTCGCCCAGGGAAAAGGTGGCAGCCCTGGGCTCTCAGGTGCCAATGATGGGGCCCCATTACCCCTAGAAAAGGCACAATGGCTTTCTGTCCTGACACCTTTACCCAGAGAGGAATCGACTTCTGTCTGGAATTCTGGGCTGAAAAATGGCCCTTTCCTGGACCCACACAGGGTATGCACCGTCGAGCTTTGCACCCAGGGAAAAGGTGGCAGCCTTGGGCTCTCAGGTGCCAATGATGGGGCCCAATTAGCATTACAAAATACACAATGGCTTTGTCTCCTGGTACCTTTTCCCTCTGAGGAATCTTCATAGGTCTGGAATTCTGGGCTGAAAAATGGCACTTTCCCGGACCCGCACGTGGAACGCTCCGTCGAGCTTTGCGCCCAGGGAAAAGGTGGCAGCCTTGGGCTCTCAGGTGTCAATTTTGGGGCCCCACTAACCCTAGAAAAGGCACAATTGCTTTCTGTCCAGGCACCTTTTCCCTGGGAGAAATCTTCATCGGCCTCGAATTCTGGGATGAGAAACAGCACATTCCTGGACCCGCAAGTGGCACGCACCGTCGAGCTTTGCGCTCAGGGAAAAGGTTGCAGCCTTTGGCTCTCAGGTGTCAATGATGGAGCCCCATTAACCCTAGAAAAGGAACAATCGCTTTCTGTCCTGGGAGCCTCTTCCCTGTGAGGAGTCTTCATCCGTCTGGAATTCAGGGCTGAAAAACGGCACTTTCCCAGACAAGAAAGTGGTATGTGCCGTTGATGTTTGCGCCCACGGAAAAGGTGGCAGCCTTGAACTCTGAGGTGCCAATGATGGGGCACCATTGACCCTAGAAAAGGACAATTTGATTTCTGACCTGGCACCTTTTCCCTGGGAGGTGTCTTCGTCCGTCTGGAATTCTGGGCTGAAAAATGACACTTCCCCGGACCCGCAAGTGGCACGCGCCGTCGACATTTGCGCCCAGGCAAAAGGTGGCAGCCTTGGGCTCTCAGGTGCCAATGATGGGGCCCCGTTAACACTAGAAAAATAACACTTACTTTCTGTCCTGGCACCTTTTCCCAGGGAGGAATCTTCGTCCGTCTGGAAATCTGGGTTCAAAAATGGCACTGCCCCAAACCCACACAAGGTACACACCGTCGAGCTTTGCGCCCAGGGAAAAGGGGGCAGCCTTGGGCTCTCAGGTGCCAATGATGGTGCCCCATTACCCCTACAAAAGGCACAATGGCTTTCTGTCCTGGCACCTTTTCCCAGGGAGGAATCTTCATCGGTTTGGAATTCTGGTCTGAGAATCGGCACTTTCCTGGACCCGCAAGTAGAACGCACAATCGAGCTTTGCGTCCAGGGAAAAGGTGGCAGTCTTGGGTTCTCAGGTGCCAATGATGGGACCCCATTACCTTTACAAAAAGCACAATGGCTTTCTGTCCTGGCACCTTTTCCCTGGGAGGAGTCTTCATTGGTCTGGAATTCTGGGCTGTAAAATGGCACTTTCTGGGACCAGCATGTGGCACGCACTGTCGTGCTTTGCGCCCAGGGAAAAGGAGGCAACCTCTGGCTCTCAGATGCCAATGACGGGCCCCCATTAACACTAGAACTGGAACAATCGCTTTCTGTCCTGGGAGCCCTTTCCCTGGGAGGAGTCTTCGTCCGTCTGGAATTCTGGGCTGAACAAAGCACTTTCTCTGACCTGCACGTGGCAGGCACCATCTAGCTTTGCGCCCAGGCAAAAGGTGGCAGCCTTGGGCTCTCAGGTGCCAATGATGGGTCCCCGCTAACACTAGATAAATAACACTCGCTTTCTGTCCTGGCACATTTTCCCTGGGAGGAATTTTCGTCCGTCTGGAATTCTGGGCTGAAAAACGGCACTTCCCCCGACCTGCAAGTGGAACGCACCGTCAAGCTTTGTGCCCAGGCAAAAGGTGGCAGCCTTGGGCTCTCAGGTGCCAATGACGGGCCCCATTACCCCTAGAAAAAGAACAATCGCTTTCTGTCCTGGCACATTTTCCTTGGGAGGAATCTTCATTGCTCTGGAATTCTGGGCTGAAAACGGCTCTTTCCCTTACCCGCATGTGGCACGCACCGTCGAGCTTTTCGCCCAGGGAAAAGGTGGCAGCCCTGGGCTCTCAGGTGCCAATGATGGGGCCCCATTACCCCTAGAAAAAGAACAATCGCTTTCTGTCCTGGCACTTTTTCCCAGGGAGAAATCTTCGCTGGCCTGGAATTCTGGGATGAGAAACGGCACATTCCCGGACTTGCAAGTGGCACGCGCCGTCAACATTTGCGCCCAGGGAAAAGGTGGCAGCCTTGGGCTCTCAGGTGCCAATGATGGGGCCCCATTACCCCTAGAAAAGGCGCAATGGCTTTCTGTCCTGACACCTTTACCCAGAGAGGAATCGACTTCTGTCTGGAATTCTGGGCTGAAAAACGGCCCTTTCCTGGACCCGCACAGGGTATGCACCGTCGAGCTTTGCACCCAGGGAAAAGGTGGCAGCCTTGGGCTCTCAGGTGCCAATGATGGGGCCCAATTAGCATTACAAAATACACAATGGCTTTGTCTCCTGGTACCTTTTCCCTCTGAGGAGTCTTCATAGGTCTGGAATTCTGGGCTGAAAAATTGCACTTTCCCGGACCCGCACGTGGAACGCTCCGTCGAGCTTTGCGCCCAGGGAAAAGGTGGCAGCCTTGGGCTCTCAGGTGTCAATTTTGGGGCCCCATTAACCCTAGAAAAGGCACAATTGCTTTCTGCCCTGGCACCTTTTCCCTGGGAGAAATCTTCATCGGCCTCGAATTCTGGGATGAGAAACAGCACATTCCTGGACCCGCAAGTGGCACGCGCCGTCGACATTTGCGCCCAGGCAAAAGGTGGCAGCCTTGGGCTCTCAGGTGCCAATGATGGGGCCCCGTTAACACTAGAAAAATAACACTTGCTTTCTGTCCTGGCACCTTTTCCCAGGGAGGAATCTTCGTCTGTCAGGAAATCTGGGTTCAGAAATGGCACTGCCCCAAACCCGCACAAGGTACACACCGTCGAGCTTTGCGCCCAGGGAAAAGGGGGCAGCCTTGGGCTCTCAGGTGCCAATGATGGTGCC
Source organism: Pithys albifrons albifrons (assembly GCF_047495875.1). Lineage (NCBI taxonomy): Eukaryota > Metazoa > Chordata > Aves > Passeriformes > Thamnophilidae > Pithys > Pithys albifrons. Next base: position 8,101,745 of record NC_092480.1, on the reverse strand, counting down.
TCATTACCCCTACAAAAGGCACAATGGCTTTCTGTCCTGGCACCTTTTCCCAGGGAGGAATCTTCATCGGTTTGGAATTCTGGTCTGAGAATCGGCACTTTCCTGGACCCGCAAGTGGAACGCACCATCGAGCTTTGCGTCCAGGGAAAAGGTGGCAGTCTTGGGCTCTCAGGTTCCAATGATGGGGCCCCATTACCTTTACAAAAAGCACAATGGCTTTCTGTCCTGGCACCTTTTCCCTGGGAGGAGTCTTCATTGGTCTGGAATTCTGGGCTGTAAAATGGCACTTTCTGGGACCAGCACGTGGCACGCGCTGTCGTGCTTTGCGCCCAGGGAAAAGGAGGCAACCTCTGGCTCTCAGATGCCAATGACGGGCCCCCATTAACACTAGAAATGGAACAATCGCTTTCTGTCCTGGGAGCCCTTTCCCTGGGAGGAGTCTTCATCCGTCTGGAATGCTGGGCTGAACAAAGCACTTTCTCTGACCTGCACGTGGCAGGCACCATCTAGCTTTGCGCCCAGGCAAAAGGTGGCAGCCTTGGGCTCTCAGGTGCCAATGATGGGTCCCCGTTAACACTAGATAAATAACACTCGCTTTCTGTCCTGGCACCTTTTCCCTGGGAGGAATTTTCGTCTGTCTGGAATTCTGGGCTGAAAAACGGCACTTCCCCGAACCTGCAAGTGGAACGCACCGTCGAGCTTTGTGCCCAGACAAAAGGTGGCAGCCTTGGTCTCTCAGGTGCCAATGACGGGCCCCATTACCCCTAGAAAAAGCACAATCGCTTTCTGTCCTGGCACATTTTCCCTGGGAGAAATCTTCATTGCTCTGGAATTCTGGGCTGAAAACGGCTCTTTCCCTTACCCGCATGTGGCACGCACCGTCGAGCTTTGCGCCCAGGGAAAAGGTGGCAGCCCTGGGCTCTCAGGTGCCAATGATGGGGCCCCATTACCCCTAGAAAAGGCACAATGGCTTTCTGTCCTGACACCTTTACCCAGAGAGGAATCGACTTCTGTCTGGAATTCTGGGCTGAAAAACGGCCCTTTCCTGGACCCACACAGGGTATGCACCGTCGAGCTTTGCACCCAGGGAAAAGGTGGCAGCCTTGGGCTCTCAGGTGCCAATGATGGGGCCCAATTAGCATTACAAAATACACAATGGCTTTGTCTCCTGGTACCTTTTCCCTCTGAGGAATCTTCATAGGTCTGGAATTCTGGGCTGAAAAATGGCACTTTCCCGGACCCGCACGTGGAACGCTCCGTCGAGCTTTGCGCCCAGGGAAAAGGTGGCAGCCTTGGTCTCTCAGGTGTCAATTTTGGGGCCCCATTAACCCTAGAAAAGGCACAATTGCTTTCTGTCCAGGCACCTTTTCCCTGGGAGAAATCTTCATCGGCCTCGAATTCTGGGATGAGAAACAGCACATTCCTGGACCCGCAAGTGGCACGCACCGTCGAGCTTTGCGCTCAGGGAAAAGGTTGCAGCCTTTGGCTCTCAGGTGTCAATGATGGAGCCCCATTAACCCTAGAAAAGGAACAATCGCTTTCTGTCCTGGGAGCCTCTTCCCTGTGAGGAGTCTTCATCCGTCTGGAATTCAGGGCTGAAAAACGGCACTTTCCCAGACAAGAAAGTGGTATGTGCCGTTGATGTTTGCGCCCACGGAAAAGGTGGCAGCCTTGAACTCTGAGGTGCCAATGATGGGGCACCATTGACCCTAGAAAAGGACAATTTGATTTCTGACCTGGCACCTTTTCCCTGGGAGGTGTCTTCGTCCGTCTGGAATTCTGGGCTGAAAAATGACACTTCCCCGGACCCGCAAGTGGCACGCGCCGTCGACATTTGCGCCCAGGCAAAAGGTGGCAGCCTTGGGCTCTCAGGTGCCAATGATGGGGCCCCGTTAACACTAGAAAAATAACACTTACTTTCTGTCCTGGCACCTTTTCCCAGGGAGGAATCTTCGTCCGTCTGGAAATCTGGGTTCAAAAATGGCACTGCCCCAAACCCACACAAGGTACACACCGTCGAGCTTTGCGCCCAGGGAAAAGGGGGCAGCCTTGGGCTCTCAGGTGCCAATGATTGTGCCCCATTACCCCTACAAAAGGCACAATGGCTTTCTGTCCTGGCACCTTTTCCCAGGGAGGAATCTTCATCGGTTTGGAATTCTGGTCTGAGAATCGGCACTTTCCTGGACCCGCAAGTAGAACGCACAATCGAGCTTTGCGTCCAGGGAAAAGGTGGCAGTCTTGGGTTCTCAGGTGCCAATGATGGGACCCCATTACCTTTACAAAAAGCACAATGGCTTTCTGTCCTGGCACCTTTTCCCTGGGAGGAGTCTTCATTGGTCTGGAATTCTGGGCTGTAAAATGGCACTTTCTGGGACCAGCACGTGGCACGCACTGTCGTGCTTTGCGCCCAGGGAAAAGGAGGCAACCTCTGGCTCTCAGATGCCAATGACGGGCCCCCATTAACACTAGAAATGGAACAATCGCTTTCTGTCCTGGGAGCCCTTTCCCTGGGAGGAGTCTTCATCCGTCTGGAATTCTGGGCTGAACAAAGCACTTTCTCTGACCTGCACGTGGCAGGCACCATCTAGCTTTGCGCCCAGGCAAAAGGTGGCAGCCTTGGGCTCTCAGGTGCCAATGATGGGTCCCCGTTAACACTAGATAAATAACACTTGCTTTCTGTCCTGGCACCTTTTCCCTGGGAGGAATTTTCGTCCGTCTGGAATTCTGGGCTGAAAAACGGCACTTCCCCGGACCTGCAAGTGGAACGCACCGTCGAGCTTTGTGCCCAGGCAAAAGGTGGCAGTCTTGGGCTCTCAGGTGCCAGTGACGGGCCCTATTACCCCTAGAAAAAGAACAATCGCTTTCTGTCCTGGCACATTTTCCTTGGGAGGAATCTTCATTGCTCTGGAATTCTGGGCTGAAAACGGCTCTTTCCCTTACCTGCATGTGGCACGCACCGTCGAGCTTTTCGCCCAGGGAAAAGGTGGAAGCCCTGGGCTATCAGCTGCCAATTTTGGGGCCCCATTAACCCTAGAAAAGGCACAATCGCTTTCTGTCCTGGCACTTTTTCCCAGGGAGAAATCTTCGCTGGCCTGGAATTTTGGGATGAGAATCGGCACATTCCCGGACTTGCAAGTGGCACGCGCCGTCGAGCTTTGCACCCAGGGAAAAGGTGGCAGCCTTGGGCTCTCAGGTGCCAAAGATGAGGTCCCATTACCCCTAGAAAAGGCAGAATGGCTTTCTGTCCTGACATATTTTCCCAGAGAGGAATCGACTTCCGTCTGGAATTCTGGGCTGAAAAACGGCCCTTTCCCGAACCCGCACAGGGTATGCACCGTCGAGCTTTGCACCCAGGGAAAAGGTGGCAGCCTTGGGCTCTCAGGTGCCAATGATGGGGCCCAATTAGCATTACAAAATACACAATGGCTTTGTCTCCTGGTACCTTTTCCCTCTGAGGAATCTTCATAGGTCTGGAATTCTGGGCTGAAAAATGGCACTTTCCCGGACCCGCACGTGGAACGCTCCGTCGAGCTTTGCGCCCAGGGAAAAGGTGGCAGCCCTGGGCTCTCAGCTGCCAATTTTGGGGCCCCATTAACCCTAGAAAAGGCACAATCGCTTTCTGTCCTGGCACCTTTTCCCAGGGAGAAATCTTCGCTGGCCTGGAATTCTGGGATGAGAAACGGCACATTCCCGGACTTGCAAGTGGCACGCGCCGTCGACATTTGCGCCCAGGGAAAAGGTGGCAGCCTTGGGCTCTCAGGTGCCAATGATGGGGCACCATTACCCCTAGAAAAGGCACAATGGCTTTCTGTCCTGACACCTTTTCCCAGAGAGGAATCGACTTCCGTTTGGAATTCTGGGCTGAAAAACGTCCCTTTCCCGGACCCGCACAGGGTATGCACCGTCGAGTTTGGACCCAGGGAAAAGGTGGCAGCCTTGGGCTCTCAGGTGCCAATGATGGGGCCCAATTAGCATTACAAAATACACAATGGCTTTGTCTCCTGGTACCTTTTCCCTCTGAGGAATCTTCATAGGTCTGCAATTCTGGGCTGAAAAATGGCACTTTCCTGGACCCGCGCGTGGAACGCTCCGTCGAGCTTTGCGCCCAGGGAAAAGGTGGCAGCCTTGGGCTCTTAGGTGTCCATTTTGGGGCCCCATTAACCCTAGAAAAGGCACAATTGCTTTCTGTCCAGGCACCTTTTCCCTGGGAGAAATCTTCATCGGCCTCGAATTCTGGGATGAGAAACAGCACATTCCTGGACCCGCAAGTGGCACGCACCGTCGAGCTTTGCGCTCAGAGAAAAGGTTGCAGTCTTGGACTCTCAGGTGCCAATGATGGGTCCCCATTACTCCTAGAAAAGGAGAAATCCATTCCTGTCCTGACACCTTTTCCCAGGGAGGAATCTTCATCGGTCTGGAATTCTGGAATGAGAAACGGCAATTTCCCGGACCCTCACGTAGCACGCATGGTCGAGCTTTGCGCCCAGGGTATAGGAGGCAACCTTGGGCTCTCAGGTGCCAATGATGGAGCCCGATTAACCCTAGAAATGGAACAATCGCTTTCTTTCCTGGGAGCCTCTTCCCTGTGAGGAGTCTTCATCTGTCTGGAATTGAGGGCTGAAAAATGGCACTTTCCCGGACAAGAAAGTGGTACGCGCCGTTGATGTTTGCGTCCACGGAAAAGGTGACAGCCTTGAATTCTGAGGTGTCAATGATGGGGCACCATTGACCCTAGAAAAGGACAATTCGATTTCTGACCTGGCACCTTTTCCCTGGGAGGTGTCTTCGTCCGTCTGGAATTCTGGGCTGAAAAACGGCCCTTTCCCGGACCCGCACAGGGTATGCACCGTCGAGCTTTGCACCCAGGGGAAAGGTGGCAGCCTTGGGCTCTCAGGTGCCAATGATGGGGCCCAATTAGCATTACAAAATACACAATGGCTTTGTCTCCTGGTACCTTTTCCCTCTGAGGAATCTTCATAGGTCTGGAATTCTGGACTGAAAAATGGTACTTTCCTGGACCCGCACGTGGAACGCTCCGTCGAGCTTTGCGCCCAGGGAAAAGGTGGCAGCCTTGGGCTTTCAGGTGTCAATTTTGGGGCCCCATTAACCCTAGAAAAGGCACAATTGCTTTCTGTCCAGGCACCTTTTCCCTGGGAGAAATCTTCATCGGCCTCGAATTCTGGGATGAGAAACAGCACATTCCTGGACCCGCAAGTGGCACGCACCGTTGAGCTTTGCGCTCAGGGAAAAGGGGGCAGCCTTGGGCTCTCAGGTGCCAATGATGGTGCCCCATTACCCCTACAAAAGGCACAATGGCTTTCTGTCCTGGCACCTTTTCCCAGGGAGGAATCTTCATCGGTTTGGAATTCTGGTCTGAGAATCGGCACTTTCCTGGACCCGCAAGTGGAACGCACCATCGAGCTTTGCGTCCAGGGAAAAGGTGGCAGTCTTGGGCTCTCAGGTGCCAATGATGGGGCCCCATTACCTTTACAAAAAACACAATGGCTTTCTGTCCTGGCACCTTTTCCCTGGGAGGAGTCTTCATTGGTCTGGAATTCTGGGCTGTAAAATGGCACTTTCTGGGACCAGCACGTGGCACGCACTGTCGTGCTTTGCGCTCAAGGAAAAGGAGGCAACCTCTGGCTCTCAGATGCCAATGACGGGCCCCCATTAACACTAGAAATGGAACAATCGCTTTCTGTCCTGGGAGCCCGTTCCCTGGGAGGAGTCGTCATCCGTCTGGAATCCTGGACTGAACAAAGCACTTTCTCTGACCTGCACGTGGCAGGCACCATCTAGCTTTGCGCCCAGGGAAGAGGTGACAGCCTTGGGCTCTCAGGTGCCAATGATGGGTCCTCGTTAACACTAGATAAATAAAAATCGCTTTCTGTCTTGGCACATTTTCCCTGGGAGGAATTTTCGTCCGTCTGGAATTCTGGGCTGAAAAACGGCACTTCCCCGGACCCGCAAGTGGAACGCACCATCGAGCTTTGCGTCCAGGGAAAAGGTGGCAGTCTTGGGCTCTCAGGTTCCAATGATGGGGCCCCATTACCTTTACAAAAAACACAATGGCTTTCTGTCCTGGCACCTTTTCCCTGGGAGGAGTCTTCATTGGTCTGGAATTCTGGGCTGTAAAATGGCACTTTCTGGGACCAGCACGTGGCACGCACTGTCGTGCTTTGCGCCCAGGGAAAAGGAGGCAACCTCTGGCTCTCAGATGCCAATGACGGGCTCCCATTAACACTAGAAATGGAACAATCGCTTTCTGTCCTGGGAGCCCTTTCCCTGGGAGGAGTCTTCGTTCGTCTGGAATTCTGGGCTGAACAAAGCACTTTCTCTGACCTGCACGTGGCAGGCACCATCTAGCTTTGCGCCAAGGCAAAAGGTGGCAGCCTTGGGCTCTCAGGTGCCAATGATGAGTCCCCGCTAACACTAGATAAATAACAATCGCTTTCTGTCCTGGCACCTTATCCCTGGGAGGAATTTTCGTTCGTCTGGAATTCTGGGCTGAAAAACGGCACTTCCCCGCACCTGCAAGTGGAACACACCGTCGAACCTTGTGCCCAGGCAAAAGGTGGCAGCTTGGGCTCTCAGGTGCCAATGACGGGCCCCATTACCCCTAGAAAAAGAACAATCGCTTTCTGTCCTGGCACATTTTCCTTGGGAGGAATCTTCATTGCTCTGGAATTCTGGGCTGAAAACGGCTCTTTCCCTTACCCGCATGTGGCACGCACCGTCGAGCTTTTCGCCCAGGGAAAAGGTGGCAGCCCTGGGCTCTCAGGTGCCAATGATGGGGCCCCATTACCCCTAGAAAAAGAACAATCGCTTTCTGTCCTGGCACTTTTTCCCAGGGAGAAATCTTCGCTGGCCTGGAATTCTGGGATGAGAAACGGCACATTCCCGGACTTGCAAGTGGCACGCGCCGTCGACATTTGCGCCCAGGCAAAAGGTGGCAGCCTTGGGCTCGCAGGTGCCAATGATGGGGCCCCATTACCCCTAGAAAAGGCGCAATGGCTTTCTGTCCTGACACCTTTACCCAGAGAGGAATCGACTTCTGTCTGGAATTCTGGGCTGAAAAACGGCCCTTTCCTGGACCCGCACAGGGTATGCACCGTCGAGCTTTGCACCCAGGGAAAAGGTGGCAGCCTTGGGCTCTCAGGTGCCAATGATGGGGCCCAATTAGCATTACAAAATACACAATGGCTTTGTCTCCTGGTACCTTTTCCCTCTGAGGAATCTTCATAGGTCTGGAATTCTGGGCTGAAAAATGGCACTTTCCCGGACCCGCACGTGGAACGCTCCGTCGAGCTTTGCGCCCAGGGAAAAGGTGGCAGCCTTGGGCTCTCAGGTGTCAATTTTGGGGCCCCATTAACCCTAGAAAAGGCACAATTGCTTTCTGTCCAGGCACCTTTTCCCTGGGAGAAATCTTCATCGGCCTCGAATTCTGGGATGAGAAACAGCACATTCCTGGACCCGCAAGTGGCACGCACCGTCGAGCTTTGCGCTCAGGGAAAAGGTTGCAGCCTTCGGCTCTCAGGTGTCAATGATGGACCCCCATTAACCCTAGAAAAGGCACAATCGCTTTCTGTCCTGACACCTTTTCCCAGGGAGGAATCTTCATCGGTCTGGAATTCTGGAATGAGAAACGGCAATTTCCCGGACCCTCACGTAGCACGCATGGTCGAGCTTTGCGCCCAGGGTATAGGAGGCAACCTTGGGCTCTCAGGTGCCAATGATGGAGCCCGATTAACCCTAGAAATGGAACAATTGCTTTCTTTCCTGGGAGCCTCTTCCCTGTGAGGAGTCTTCATCCGTCTGGAATTGAGGGCTGAAAAACGGCACTTTCCCGGACAAGAAAGTGACATGGGCCGTTGATGTTTGCGCCCACGGAAAAGGTGGCAGCCTTGAATTCTGAGGTGCCAATGATGGGGCACCATTGACCCTAGAAAAGGACAATTTGATTTCTGACCTGGCACCTTTTCCCTGGGAGGTGTCTTCGTCCGTCTGGAATTCTGGGCTGAAAAATGGCACTTCCCCGGACCCGCAAGTGGCACGCGCCCTCGACATTTGCGCCCAGGCAAAAGGTGGCAGCCTTGGGCTCTCAGGTGCCAATGATGGGGCCCCGTTAACACTAGAAAAATAACACTTGCTTTCTGTCCTGGCACCTTTTCCCAGGGCGGAATCTTCGTTTGTCTGGAAATCTGGGTCCAGAACTGGCACTGCCCCAAACCCGCACAAGGTACACACCGTCGAGCTTTGCGCCCAGGGAAAAGGGGGCAGCCTTGGGCTCTCAGGTGTCAATGATGGTGCCCCATTACCTTTACAAAAGGCACAATGGCTTTCTGTCCTGGCACATTTTCCCAACGAGGAATTTTCATCGGTTTGGAATTCTGGTCTGAGAATCGGCACTTTCCTGGACTCGCAAGTGGAACGCACCATCGAGCTTTGCGTCCAGGGAAAAGGTGGCAGTCTTGGGCTCTCAGGTGCCAATGATGGGGCCCCATTACCTTTGCAAAAAGCACAATGGCTTTCTGTCCTGGCACCTTTTCCCTGGGAGGAGTCTTCATTGGTCTGGAATTCTGGGCTGTAAAATGGTACTTTCTGGGACCAGCACGTGGCACGCACTGTCGTGCTTTGCGCCCAGGGAAAAGGAGGCAACCTCTGGCTCTCAGATGCCAGTGACGGGCCCCCATTAACACTAGAAATGGAACAATCGCTTTCTGTCCTGGAAGCCCTTTCCCTGGGAGGAGTCGTCAGCCGTCTGGAATCCTGGGCTGAACAAAGGTCTTTCTCTGACCTGCACGTGGCAGGCACCATCTAGCTTTGCGCCCAGGGAAAAGGTGGCAGCCTTGGGCTCTCAGGTGCCAATGATGGGTCCCCGTTAACACTAGATAAATAACAATCGCTTTCTGTCCTGGCACCTTTTCCCAGGGAGGAATCTTCATCGATTTGGTATTCTGGTCTGAGAATCGGCACTTTCCTGGACCCGCAAGTGGAACGCACCATCGAGCTTTGCGTCCAGGGAAAAGGTGGCAGTCTTGGGCTCTCAGGTTCCAATGATGGGGCCCCATTAGCTTTACAAAAAACACAATGGCTTTCTGTCCTGGCACCTTTTCCCTGGGAGGAGTCTTCATTGGTCTGGAATTCTGGGCTGTAAAATGGCACTTTCTGGGACCAGCACGTGGCACGCAGTGTCGTGCTTTGCGCCCAGGGAAAAGGAGGCAACCTCTGGCTCTCAGATGCCAATGACGGGCCCCCATTAACACTAGAAATGGAACAATCACTTTCTGTCCTGGGAGCCCTTTCCCTGGGAGGAGTCGTCAGCCGTCTGGAATCCTGGGCTGAACAAAGCACTTTCTCTGACCTGCACGTGGCAGGCACCATCTAGCTTTGCGCCCAGGGAAAAGGTGGCAGCCTTGGGCTCTCACGTGCCAATGATGCTGCCCCATTACCCCTAGAAATGGAACAATCGCTTCCTTTCTTGGGAGCCTCTTCCCTGTGAGGAGTCTTCATCCGTCTGGAATTCAGGGCTGAAAAACGGCACTTTCCCGGACAAGAAAGTGGTACGTGCCGTTGATGTTTGCACCCACGGAAAAGGTGGCAGCCTTGAACTCTGAGGTGCCAATGATGGGGCACCATTGACCCTAGAAAAGGACATTTCGATTTCTGTCCTGGCACCTTTTCCCAGGGAGAAATCTTCGCTGGCCTGGAATTCTGGGATGAGAAACGGCACATTCCCGGACTTGCAAGTGGCACGCGCCGTCGACATTTGCGCCCAGGGAAAAGGTGGCAGCCCTGGGCTCTCAGGTGCCAATGATGGGGCCCCATTACCCCTAGAAAAGGCTCAATGGCTTTCTGTCCTGACACCTTTTCCCAGAGAGGAATCGACTTCCGTCTGGAATTCTGGGCTGAAAAACGGCCCTTTCCTGGACCTGCACAGGGTATGCACCTTCGAGCTTTGCACCCAGGGAAAAGGTGGCAGCCTTGGGCTCTCAGGTGCCAATGATGGGGCCCAATTAGCATTACAAAATACACAATGGCTTTGTCTCCTGGTACCTTTTCCCTCTGAGGAATCTTCATAGGTCTGGAATTCTGGGCTGAAAAATGGCACTTTCCCGGACCCGCACGTGGAACGCTCCGTCGAGCTTTGCGCCCAGGGAAAAGGTGGAAGCCTTGGGCTCTCAGGTGTCAATTTTGGGGCCCCATTAACCCTAGAAAAGGCACAATTGCTTTCTGTCCAGGCACCTTTTCCCTGGGAGAAATCTTCATCGGCCTCGAATTCTGGGATGAGAAACAGCACATTCCTGGACCCGCAAGTGGCACGCACCGTCGAGCTTTGCGCTCAGGGAAATGTTGCAGCCTTGGGCTCTCAGGTGTCAATGATGGAGCCCCATTAACCCTAGAAAAGAAACAATCGCTTTCTGTCCTGACACCTTTTCCCAGGGAGGAATCTTCATCGGTCTGGAATTCTGGAATGAGAAACGGCAATTTCCCGGACCCTCACGTAGCACGCATGGTCGAGCTTTGCACCCAGGGTATAGGAGGCAACCTTGGGCTCTCAGGTGCCAATGATGGGGCCCGATTAACCCTAGAAATGGAGAATCACTTTCTGTCCTGGGAGCCTCTTCCCTGTGAGGAGTCTTCATCCGTCTGGAATTGAGGGCTGAAAAACGGCACTTTTCCAGACAAGAAAGTGGTACACGCCGTTGATGTTTGCGCCCACGGAAAAGGTGGCAGCCTTGAACTCTCAGGTGCCAATGATGGGGCACCATTGACCCTAGAAAAGGACAATTCGATTTCTGACCTGGCACCTTTTCCCAGGGCGGAATCTTCGTCTGTCTGGAAATCTGGGTCCAGAAATGGCACTGCCCCAAACCCGCACAAGGTACACACCGTCGAGCTTTGCGCCCAGGGAAAAGGGGGCAGCCTTGGGCTCTCAGCTGCCAATGATGGTGCCCCATTACCCCTACAAAAGGCACAATGGCTTTCTGTCCTGGCACCTTTTCCCAAGGAGCAATCTTCATCGGTTTGGAATTCTGGTCTGAGAATCGGCACTTTCCTGGACCCGCAAGTGGAACGCACCATTGAGCTTTGCGTCCAGGGAAAAGGTGGCAGTCTTGGGCTCTCAGGTGCCAATGATGGGGCCCCATTACCTTTACAAAAAGCACAATGGCTTTCTGTCCTGGCACCTTTTCCCTGGGAGGAGTCTTCATTGGTCTGGAATTCTGGGCTGTAAAATGGCACTTTCTGGGACCAGCACGTGGCACGCAGTGTCGTGCTTTGCGCCCAGGGAAAAGGAGGCAACCTCTGGCTCTCAGATGCCAATGATGGGCCCCCATTAACACTAGAAATGGAACAATCGCTTTCTGTCCTGGGAGCCTTTTCCCTGGGAGGAGTCGTCAGCCGTCTGGAATCCTGGGCTGAACAAAGCACTTTCTCTGACCTGCACGTGGCAGGCACCATCTAGCCTTGCGCCCAGGGAAGAGGTGACAGCCTTGGGCTCTCAGGTGCCAATGATGAGTCCTCGTTAACACTAGATAAATAACAATTGCTTTCTGTCCTGGCACCTTTTCCCTGGGAGGAATTTTCGTCCGTCTGGAATTCTGGACTGAAAAACGGCACTTCCCCAGACCTGCAAGTGGAACGCACCGTCGAGCTTTGTGCCCAGGCAAAAGGTGGCAGCCTTGGTCTCTCAGGTGCCAATGACGGGCCCCATTACCCCTAGAAAAAGAACAATCGCTTTCTGTCCTGGCACCTTTTCCCAGGGAGAAATCTTCGCTGGCCTGGAATTCTGGGATGAGAAACGGCACATTCCCGGACTTGCAAGTGGCACGCGCCGTCGACATTTGCGCCCAGGGAAAAGGTGGCAGCCTTGCGCTCACAGGTGCCAAAGATGGGGCCCCATTACCCCTAGAAAAGGCACAATGGCTTTCTGTCCTGACACCTTTTCCCAGAGAGAAATCGACTTCTGTCATGAATTCTGCGCTGAAAAACGGCCCTTTCCTGGACCTGCACAGGGTATGCACCTTCGAGCTTTGCACCCAGGGAAAAGGTGGCAGCCTTGGGCTCTCAGGTGCCAATGATGGGGCCCAATTAGCATTACAAAATACACAATGGCTTTGTCTCCTGGTACCTTTTCCCTCTGAGGAATCTTCATAGGTCTGGAATTCTGGGCTGAAAAATGGCACTTTCCCGGACCCGCACGTGGAACGCTCTGTCGAGCTTTGCGCCCAGGGAAAAGGTGGCAGCCTTGGGCTCTCAGGTGTCAATTTTGGGGCCCCATTAACCCTAGAAAAGGCACAATTGCTTTCTGTCCAGGCACCTTTCCCTGGGAGAAATCTTCATCGGCCTCGAATTCTGGGATGAGAAACAGCACATTCCTGGACCCGCAAGTGGCACGCACCGTCGAGCTTTGCGCTCAGGGAAAAGGTTGCAGCCTTTGGCTCTCAGGTGTCAATGATGGAGCCCCATTAACCCTAGAAAAGGCACAATCGCTTTCTGTCCTGACACCTTTTCCCAGGGAGGAATCTTCATCGGTCTGGAATTCTGGAATGAGAAACGGCAATTTCCCGGACCCTCACGTAGCACGCATGGTCGAGCTTTGCGCCCAGGGTATAGGAGGCAACCTTGGGCTCTCAGGTGCCAATGATGGAGCCCGATTAACCCTAGAAATGGAACAATCCCTTTCTTTCCTGGGAGCCTCTTCCCTGTGAGGAGTCTTCATCCGTCTGGAATTGAGGGCTGAAAAACGGCACTTTCCCAGACAAGAAAGTGGTACGTGCCGTTGATGTTTGCGCCCACGGAAAAGGTGGCAGCCTTGAACTCTGAGGTGCCAATGATGGGGCACCATTGACCCTAGAAAAGGACAATTCGATTTCTGACCTGGCACCTTTTCCCTGGGAGGTGTCTTCGTCCGTCTGGAATTCTGCGCTGAAAAATGACACTTCCCCGGACCCGGAAGTGGCACGCGCCGTCGACATTTGCTCCCAGGCAAAAGGTGGCAGCCTTGGGCTCTCAGGTGCCAATGATGGGGCCCCGTTAACACTAGAAAAATAACACTTGCTTTCTGTCCTGGCACCTTTTCCCAGGGAGGAATCTTCGTCTGTCTGGAAATCTGGGTTCAGAAATGGCACTGCCCCAAACCCGCACAAGGTACACACCGTCGAGCTTTGCGCCCACGGAAATGGTGGCAGCCTTGGGCTCTCAGGTGCCAATGATGGTGCCCCATTACCCCTACAAAAGGTACAATGGCTTTCTGTCCTGGCACCTTTTCTCAGGGAGGAATCTTCATCAGTTTGGAATTCTGGTCTGAGAATCGGCACTTTCCTGGACCCGCAAGTGGAACGCACCATCGAGCTTTGCGTCCAGGGAAAAGGTGGCAGTCTTGGGCTCTCAGGTGCCAATGATGGAGCCCCATTACCTTTACAAAAAACACAATGGCTTTCTGTCCTGGCACCTTTTCCCTGGGAGGAGTCTTCATTGGTCTGGAATTCTGGGCTGTAAAATGGCACTTTCTGGGACCAGCACGTGGCACGCACTGTCGTGCTTTGCGCTCAAGGAAAAGGAGGCAACCTCTGGCTCTCAGATGCCAATGACGGGCCCCCATTAACACTAGAAATGGAACAATCGCTTTCTGTCCTGGGAGCCCTTTCCCTGGGAGGAGTCGTCAGTCGTCTGGAATCCTGGGCTGAACAAAGCACTTTCTCTGACCTGCACGTGGCAGGCACCATCTAGCTTTGCACCCAGGGAAGAGGTGACAGCCTTGGGCTCTCAGGTGCCAATGATGGGTCCTCGTTAACACTAGATAAATAACAATTGCTTTCTGTCCTGGCACCTTTTCCCAGGGAGGAATTTTCGTCCGTCTGGAATTCTGGGCTGAAAAACGGCACTTCCCCGGACCTGCAAGTGGAACGCATAGTTGAGCCTTGTGCCCAGGCAAAAAATGGCAGCCTTGGGCTCTCAGGTGCCAATGATAGGGCCCCATTACCCCTAGAAAAAGAACAATGGCTTTCTGTCCTGGCACCTTTTTCCCAGGGAGGAATCTTCATTGGTCTGGAATTCTGGACTGAAAACGGCTCTTTCCCTTACCCGCATGTGGCACGCACCGTCGAGCTTTGCGCCCAGGCAAAAGGTGGCAGCCCTGGGCTCTCAGCTGCCAATTTTGGGACCCTATTAACCCTAGAAAAGGCACAATCGCTTTCTGTCCTGGCACCTTTTCCCAGGGAGAAATCTTCGCTGGCCTGGAATTCTGGGATGAGAAACGGCACATTCCCGGACTTGGAAGTGGCACGCGCCGTCGACATTTGCGCCCAGGGAAAAGGTGGCAGCCTTGGGCTCTCAGGTGCCAAAGATGGGGCCGCATTACCCCTAGAAAAGGCGCAATGGCTTTCTGTCCTGACACCTTTTTCCAGAGAGGAATCGACTTCCGTCTGGAATTCTGGGCTGAAAAACGGCCCTTTCCCGGACCCGCACAGGGTATGCACCCACGAGCTTTGCACCCAGGGAAAAGGTGGCAGCCTTGGGCTCTCAGGTGTCCATTTTGGGGCCCCATTAACCCTAGAAAAGGCACAATTGCTTTCTGTCCAGGCACATTTTCCCTGGGAGAAATCTTCATCGGCCTCGAATTCTGGGATGAGAAACAGCACATTCCTGGACCCGCAAGTGGCACGCACCGTCGAGCTTTGCGCTCAGAGAAAAGGTTGCAGTCTTGGGCTCTCAGGTGCCAATGATGGGTCCCCATTACTCCTAGAAAAGGAGAAATCCATTCCTGTCCTGGCACCTTTTCCCAGGGAGGAATCTTCATCGGTCTGGAATTCTGGAATGAGAAACGGCAATTTCCCGGACCCTCACGTAGCACGCATGGTCGAGCTTTGCGCCCAGGGTATAGGAGGCAACCTTGGGCTCTCAGGTGCCAATGATGGAGCCCGATTAACCCTAGAAACGGAACAATCGCTTTCTTTCCTGGGAGCCTCTTCCCTGTGAGGAGTCTTCATCCGTCTGGAATTGAGGGCTGAAAAATGGCACTTTCCCAGACAACAAAGTGGTACGCGCCGTTGATGTTTGCGTCCACGGAAAAGGTGGCAGCCTTGAATTCTCAGGTGCCAATGATGGGGCACCATTGACCCTAGAAAAGGACAATTCGATTTCTGACCTGGCACCTTTTCCCTGGGACGTATCTTCGTCCGTCTGGAATTCTGGGCTGAAAAATGGCACTTCCCTGGACCTGCAAGTGGCACGCGCCGTCGACATTTGCGCCCAGGCAAAAGGTGGCAGCCTTGGGCTCTCAGATGCCAATGATGGGGCCCCATTAACACTAGAAAAATAACACTTGCTTTCTGTCCTGGCACCTTTTCCCAGGGAGGAATCTTCATTGGTCTGGAATTCTGGGCTGAAAAGGGCTCTTTCCCTTACCCGCATGTGGCACGCACCGTCGAGCTTTGCGCCCAGGGAAACGGTGGCAGCCCTGGGCTCTCAGCTGCCAATTTTGGGGCCCCATTAACCCTAGAAAAGGCACAATCGCTTTCTGTCCTGGCACCTTTTCCCAGGGAGGAATCTTCATCGGTTTGGAATTCTGGGACGAGAAACGGCACATTCCCGGACTTGGAAGTGGCACGCGCCGTCGACATTTGCGCCCAGGGAAAAGGTGGCAGCCCTGGGCTCTCAGGTGCCAAAGATGAGGTCCCATTACCCCTAGAAAAGGCACAATGGCTTTCTGTCCTGACACCTTTTCCCAGAGAGGAATCGACTTCCGTCTGGAATTCTGGGCTGAAAAACGGCCCTTTCCCGGACCCGCACAGGTATGCACCGTCGAGCTTTGCACCCAGGGAAAAGGTGGCAGCCTTGGGCTCTCAGGTGCCAATGATGGGACCCAATTAGCATTACAAAATACACAATGGCTTTGTCTCCTGGTGCATTTTCCCTCTGAGGAATCTTCATAGGTCTGGAATTCTGGGCTGAAAAATGGCACTTTCCCGGACCCGCACGTGGAACGCTCCGTCGAGCTTTGCGCCCAGGGAAAAGGTGGCAGCCTTGGGCTCTCAGGTGTCAATGATGGAGCCCCATTAACCCTAGAAAAGGAACAATCGCTTTCTGTCCTGACACCTTTTCCCAGGGAGGAATCTTCATTGGTCTGGAACTCTGGAATGAGAAACGGCAATTTCCGGGACCCTCACGTAGCACGCATGGTCGAGCTTTGCGCCCAGGGTATAGGAGGCAACCTTGGGCTCTCAGGTGCCAATGATGGAGCCCGATTAACCCTAGAAATGGAACAATCGCTTTCTTTCCTGGGAGCCTCTTCCCTGTGAGGAGTCTTTATCCGTCTGGAATTCAGGGCTGAAAAACTTCACTTTCCCAGACAAGAAAGTGGTACGTGCTATTGATGTTTGCATCCACGGAAAAGGTGGCAGCCTTGAACTCTGAGGTGCCAATGATGGGGCACCATTGACCCTAGAAAAGGACAATTTGATTTCTGACCTGGCACCTTTTCCCTGGGAGGTGTCTTCGTCCGTCTGGAATCCTGGGCTGAACAAAGGTCTTTCTCTGACCTGCACGTGGCAGGCACCATCTAGCTTTGCGCCCAGGCAAAAGGTGGCAGCCTTGGGCTCTCAGGTGCCAATGATGGGGCCCCATTAACACTAGAAAAATAACACTTGCTTTCTGTCCTGGAACCTTTTCCCAGGGAGGAATCTTCGTCCGTTTGGAAATCTGGGTTCAAAAATGGCACTGCCCCAAACCCGCACAAGGTACACACCGTCGAGCTTTGCGCCCAGGGAAAAGGGGGCAGTCTTGGGTTCTCAGGTTCCAATGATGGGACCCCATTACCTTTACAAAAAGCACAATCGCTTTCTGTCCTGGCACCTTTTCCCTGGGAGGAGTCTTCCTTGGTCTGGAATTCTGGGCTGTAAAATGGCACTTTCTGGGACCAGCACGTGGCACGCAGTGTCGAGCTTTGCGCCCAGGGAAAAGAAGGCAACCTCTGGCTCTCAGATGCCAATGACGGGCCCCCATTAACACTAGAAATGGAACAATCGCTTTCTGTCCTGGGAGTCCTTTCCCTGGGAGGAGTCGTCATCCGTCTGGAATCCTGGGCTGAACAAAGCACTTTCTCTGACCTGCACGTGGCAGGCACCATCTAGCCTTGCGCCCAGGGAAGAGGTGACAGCCTTGGGCTCTCAGGTGCCAATGATGGGTCCTCGTTAACACTAGATAAATAACAATCGCTTTCTGTCCTGGCACCTTTTCCCTGGGAGGAATTTTCGTCCGTCTGGAATTCTGGACTGAAAAACGGCACTTCCCCGGACCTGCAAGTGGAACGCACCGTCGAGCTTTGTGCCCAGGCAAAAGGTGGCAGCCTTGGGCTCTCAGGTGCCAATGATGGGGCCCCATTACCCCTAGAAAAGGCATAATCGCTTTCTGTCCTGGCACCTTTTCCCAGGGAGAAATCTTCGCTGGCCTGGAATTCTGGGATGAGAAACGGCACATTCCTGGACTTGCAAGTGGCACGCGCCGTCGACATTTGCGCCCAGGGAAAAGGTGGCAGCCTTGGGCTCTCAGGTGCCAAAGATGGGGCCCCATTACCCCTAGAAAAGGCACAATGGCTTTCTGTCCTGACACCTTTTCCCAGAGAGGAATCGACTTCTGTCATGAATTCTGGGCTGAAAAACGGCCCTTTCCCGGACCCGCACAGGGTATGCACCGTCGAGCTTTGCACCCAGGGAAAAGGTGGCAGCCTTGGGCTCTCAGGTGCCAATGATGGGTCCTCGTTAACACTAGATAAATAACAATCGCTTTCTGTCCTGGCACCTTTTCCCTGAGAGGAATTTTCGTCCGTCTGGAATTCTGGGCTGAAAAACGGCACTTCCCCGGACCTGCAAGTGGAACGCACAGTCGAGCTTTGTGCCCAGGCAAAAAATGGCAGCCTTGGGCTCTCAGGTGCCAATGATGGGGCCCCATTACCCCTAGAAAAAGAACAATGGCTTTCTGTCCTGGCACCATTTTCCCAGAGAGGAATCTTCATTGGTCTGGAATTCTGGGCTGAAAACGGCTCTTTCCCTTACCCGCATGTGGCACGCACCGTCGAGCTTTGCGCCCAGGGAAAAGGTGGCAGCCCTGGGCTCTCAGCTGCCAATTTTGAGGCCCCATTAACCCTAGAAAAGGCACAATCGCTTTCTGTCCTGGCACCTTTTCCCAGGGAGAAATCTTCACTGGCCTGGAATTCTGGGATGAGAAACGGCACATTCCCGGACTTGGAAGTGGCACGCGCCATCGACATTTGCGCCCAGGGAAAAGGTGGCAGCCTTGGGCTCTCAGGTGCCAAAGATGGGGCCCCATTACCCCTAGAAAAGGCACAATGGCTTTCTGTCCTGACACCTTTTCCCAGAGAGGAATCGACTTCCGTCTGGAATTCTGGGCTGAAAAACGGCCCTTTCCCGGACCCGCACATGGTATGCACCGTCGAGCTTTGCACCCAGGGAAAAGGTGGCAGCCTTGGGCTCTCAGGTGCCAATGATGGGGCCCAATTAGCATTACAAAATACACAATGGCTTTGTCTCCTGGTACCTTTTCCCTCTGAGGAATCTTCATAGGTCTGGAATTGTGGGCTGAAAAATGGCACTTTCCCGGACACGCACGTAGAACCCTCCGTCGAGCTTTGCGCCCAGGGAAAAGGTGGCAGCCTTGGGCTCTCAGGTGTCAATTTTGGGGCCCCATTAACCCTAGAAAAGGCACAATTGCTTTCTGCCCTGGCACCTTTTCCCTGGGAGAAATCTTCATCGGCCTCGAATTCTGGGATGAGAAACAGCACATTCCTGGACCCGCAAGTGGCACGCACCGTCGAGCTTTGCGCTCAGGGAAAAGGTTGCAGTCTTCGGCTCTCAGGTGTCAATGATGGACCCCCATTAACACTAGAAAAGGAACAATCGCTTTTTGTCCTGACACCTTTTCCCAGGGAGGAATCTTCATGGGTCGGAATTCTGGAATGAGAAACGGCAATTTCCCGGACCCTCACGTAGCACGCATGGTCGAGCTTTGCGCCCAGGGTATAGGAGGCAACCTTGGACTCTCAGGTGCCAATGATGGGGCCCGATTAACCCTAGAAATGAAACAATCGCTTTCTTTCCTGGGAGCCTCTTCCCTGTGAGGAGTTTTTATCCGTCTGGAATTCAGGGCTGAAAAATGGCACTTTCCCAGACAAGAAAGTGGTACGCGCCGTTGATGTTTGCGCCCACGGAAAAGGTGGCAGCCTTGAATTCTCAGGTGCCAATGATGGGGCACCATTGACCCTAGAAAAGGACAATTCAATTTCTGACCTGGCACCTTTTCCCTGGGAGGTGTCTTCGTCCGTCTGGAATTCTGGGCTGAAAAATGGCACTTCCCCGGACCCGCAAGTGGCACGCGCCATCGACATTTGCGCCCAGGCAAAAGGTGGCAGCGTTGGGCTCTCAGGTGCCAATGATGGGGCCCCATTAACACTAGAAAAATAACACTTCCTTTCTGTCCTGGCACTTTTTCCCAGGGAGGAATCTTCGTCCGTCTGGAAATCTGGGTTCAGAAATGGCACTGCCCCAAACCCGCACAAGGTACACACCGTCGAGCTTTGCGCCCAGGGAAAAGGGGGCAGCCTTGGGCTCTCAGCTGCCAATGATGGTGCCCCATTACCCCTACAAAAGGCACAATGGCTTTCTGTCCTGGCACCTTTTCCCAGGGAGGAATCTTCATCGGTTTGGAATTCTGGTCTGAGAATCGGCACTATCCTGGACCCGCAAGTGGAACGCACCATCGAGCTTTGCGTCCAGGGAAAAGGTGGCAGTCTTGGGCACTCAGGTGCCAATGATGGGGCCCCATTACCTTTACAAAAAGCACAATGGCTTTCTGTCCTGGCACCTTTTCCCTGGGAGGAGTCTTCATTGGTCTGGAATTCTGGGCTGTAAAATGGCAATTTCTGGAACCAGCACGTGGCACGCACTGTCGTGCTTTGCGCCCAGGGAAAAGGAGGCAACCTCTGGCTCTCAGATGCCAGTGACGGGCCCTCATTAACACTAGAAATGGAACAATCGCTTTCTGTCCTGGGAGCCTTTTCCCTGGGAGGAGTCGTCAGCCGTCTGGAATCCTGGGCTGAACAAAGCACTTTCTCTGACCTGCACATGGCAGGCACCATCTAGCTTTGCGCCCAGGGAAAAGGTGGCAGCCTTGGGCTCTCAGGTGCCAATGATGGGTCCCCGTTAACACTAGATAAATAACAATCGCTTTCTGTCCTGGCACCTTTTCCCTGGAAGAAATTATCATCCGTCTGGAATTCTGGACTGAAAAACGGCACTTCCCCGGACCTGCAAGTGGAACGCACCGTCGAGTTTGCGTCCAGGGAAAAGGTGGCAGTCTTGGGCTCTCAGGTGCCAATGATGGGGCCCCATTACCTTTACAAAAAACACAATGGCTTTCTGTCCCGGCACCTTTTCCCTGGGAGGAGTCTTCATTGGTCTGGAATTCTGGGCTGTAAAATGGCACTTTCTGGGACCAGCACGTGGCACACACTGTCGTGCTTTGCGCTCAAGGAAAAGGAGGCAACCTCTGGCTCTCAGATGCCAATGACGGGCCCCCATTAACACTAGAAATGGAACAATCGCTTTCTGTCCTGGAGCCCTTTCCCTGGGAGGAGTCGTCAGCCGTCTGGAATCCTGGGCTGAACAAAGTACTTTCTCTGACCTGCACGTGGCAGGCACCATCTAGCTTTGCACCCAGGGAAGAGGTGGCAGCCTTGGGCTCTCAGGTGCCAATGATGGGTCCTCGTTAACACTAGATAAATAACAATCGCTTTCTGTCCTGGCACCTTTTCCCTGAGAGGAATTTTCGTCCGTCTGGAATTCTGGGCTGAAAAACGGCACTTCCCCGAACCTGCAAGTGGAACGCACAGTCGAGCTTTGTGCCCAGGCAAAAAATGGCAGCCTTGGGCTCTCAGGTGCCAATGATGGGGCCCCATTACCCCTAGAAAAAGAACAATGGCTTTCTGTCCTGGCACCATTTTCCCAGGGAGGAATCTTCATTGGTCTGGAATTCTGGGCTGAAAACGGCTCTTTCCCTTACCCGCATGTGGCACGCACCGTCGAGCTTTGCGCCCAGGGAAAAGGTGGCAGCCCTGGGCTCTCAGCTGCCAATTTTGGGCCCCCATTAACCCTAGAAAAGGCACAATCGCTTTCTGTCCTGGCACCTTTTCCCAGGGAGAAATCTTCACTGGCCTGGAATTCTGGGATGAGAAACGGCACATTCCCGGACTTGGAAGTGGCACGCGCCATCGACATTTGCGCCCAGGGAAAAGGTGGCAGCCTTGGGCTCTCAGGTGCCAAAGATGGGGCCCCATTACCCCTAGAAAAGGCACAATGGCTTTCTGTCCTGACACCTTTTCCCAGAGAGGAATCGACTTCCGTCTGGAATTCTGGGCTGAAAAACGGCCCTTTCCCGGACCCGCACATGGTATGCACCGTCGAGCTTTGCACCCAGGGAAAAGGTGGCAGCCTTGGGCTCTCAGGTGCCAATGATGGGGCCCAATTAGCATTACAAAATACACAATGGCTTTGTCTCCTGGTACCTTTTCCCTCTGAGGAATCTTCATAGGTCTGGAATTCTGGGCTGAAAAATGGCACTTTTCTGGACCCGCGCGTGGAACGCTCCGTCGAGCTTTGCGCCCAGGGAAAAGGTGGCAGCCTTGGGCTCTCAGGTGTCCATTTTGGGGCCCCATTAACCCTAGAAAAGGCACAATTGCTTTCTGTCCAGGCACCTTTTCCCTGGGAGAAATCTTCATCGGCCTCGAATTCTGGGATGAGAAACAGCACATTCCTGGACCCGCAAGTGGCACGCACCGTCGAGCTTTGCGCTCCGGGAAAAGGTTGCAGCCTTTGGCTCTCAGGTGTCAATGATGGAGCCCCATTAACCCTAGAAAAGGCACAATCGCTTTCTGTCCTGACAACTTTTCCCAGGGAGGAATCTTCATCGGTCTGGAATTCTGGAATGAGAAACGGCAATTTCCCGGACCCTCACGTAGCACGCATGGTCGAGCTTTGCGCCCAGGGTATAGGAGGCAACCTTGGGCTCTCAGGTGCCAATGATGGAGCCCGATTAACCCTAGAAATGGAACAATCGCTTTCTTTCCTGGGAGCCTCTTCCCTTTGAGGAGTCTTCATTTGTCTGGAATTGAGGGCTGAAAAATGGCACTTTCCCAGAAAAGAAAGTGGTACGCGACATTGATGTTTGCGTCCACGGAAAAGGTGGCAGCCTTGAATTCTGAGGTGCCAATGATGGGGCACCATTGACCCTAGAAAAGGACAATTCGATTTCTGACCTGGCACCTTTTCCCTGGGACGTATCTTCGTCCGTCTGGAATTCTGGGCTGAAAAATGGCACTTCCCTGGACCCGCAAGTGGCACGCGCCGTCGACATTTGCGCCCAGGCAAAAGGTGGCAGCCTTGGGCTCTCAGATGCCAATGATGGGGCCCCATTAACACTAGAAAAATAACACTTGCTTTCTGTCCTGGCACCTTTTCCCAGGGAGGAATCCTCATTGGTCTGGAATTCTGGGCTGAAAACGGCTCTTTCCCTTACCCGCATGTGGCACGCACCGTCGAGCTTTGCGCCCAGGGAAACGGTGGCAGCCCTGGGCTCTCAGCTGCCAATTTTGAGGCCCCATTAACCCTAGAAAAGGCACAATCGCTTTCTGTCCTGGCACCTTTTCCCAGGGAGGAATCTTCATCGGTTTGGAATTCTGGGACGAGAAACGGCACATTCCCGGACTTGGAAGTGGCACGCGCCGTCGACATTTGCGCCCAGGGAAAAGGTGGCAGCCCTGGGCTCTCAGGTGCCAAAGATGAGGTCCCATTACCCCTAGAAAAGGCACAATGGCTTTCTGTCCTGACACCTTTTCCCAGAGAGGAATCGACTTCCGTCTGGAATTCTGGGCTGAAAAACGGCCCTTTCCCGGACCCGCACAGGTATGCACCGTCGAGCTTTGCACCCAGGGAAAAGGTGGCAGCCTTGGGCTCTCAGGTGCCAATGATGGGACCCAATTAGCATTACAAAATACACAATGGCTTTGTCTCCTGGTGCATTTTCTCTCTGAGGAATCTTCATAGGTCTGGAATTCTGGGCTGAAAAATGGCGCTTTCCCGGACCCGCACGTGGAACGCTCCGTCGAGCTTTGCGCCCAGGGAAAAGGTGGCAGCCTTGGGCTCTCAGGTGTCAGTGATGGAGCCCCATTAACCCTAGAAAAGGAACAATCGCTTTCTGTCCTGACACCTTTTCCCAGGGAGGAATCTTCATCGGTCTGGAATTCTGGAATGAGAAACGGCAATTTCCGGGACCCTCACGTAGCACGCATGGTCGAGCTTTGCGCCCAGGGTATAGGAGGCAACCTTGGGCTCTCAGGTGCCAATGATGGAGCCCGATTAACCCTAGAAATGGAACAATCGCTTTCTTTCCTGGGAGCCTCTTCCCTGTGAGGAGTCTTTATCCGTCTGGAATCGAGGGCTGAAAAACGTCACTTTCCCAGACAAGAAAGTGGTACGTGCTATTGATGTTTGCGCCCACGGAAAAGGTGGCAGCCTTGAACTCTGAGGTGCCAATGATGGGGCACCATTGACCCTAGAAAAGGACAATTTGATTTCTGACCTGGCACCTTTTCCCTGGGAGGTGTCTTCGTCCGTCTGGAATCCTGGGCTGAACAAAGGTCTTTCTCTGACCTGCACGTGGCAGGCACCATCTAGCTTTGCGCCCAGGCAAAAGGTGGCAGCCTTGGGCTCTCAGGTGCCAATGATGGGGCCCCATTAACACTAGAAAAATAACACTTGCTTTCTGTCCTGGCACCTTTTCCCAGGGAGGAATCTTCGTCCGTCTGGAAATCTGGGTTCAAAAATGGCACTGCCCCAAACCCGCACAAGGTACACACCGTCGAGCTTTGCGCCCAGGGAAAAGGGGGCAGCCTTGGGCTCTCAGCTGCCAATGATGGTGCCCCATTACCCCTACAAAAGGCACAATGGCTTTCTGTCCTGGCACCTTTTCCCAGGGAGGAATCTTCATCGGTTTGGAATTCTGGTCTGAGAATTGGCACTTTCCTGGACTCGCAAGTGGAACGCACCATCGAGCTTTGCGTCCAGGGAAATGGAGGCAGTCTTGGGTTCTCAGGTTCCAATGATGGGACCCCATTACCTTTACAAAAAACACAATGGCTTTCTGTCCTGGCACCTTTTCCCTGGGAGGAGTCTTCCTTGGTCTGGAATTCTGGGCTGTAAAATGGCACTTTCTGGGACCAGCACGTGGCACGAAGTGTCGAGCTTTCCGCCCAGGGAAAAGAAGGCAACCTCTGGCTCTCAGATGCCAATGACGGGCCCCCATTAACACTAGAAATGGAACAATCGCTTTCTGTCCTGGGAGCCCTTTCCCTGGGAGGAGTCGTCAGCCCTCTGGAATCCTGGGCTGAACAAAGCACTTTCTCTGACCTGCACGTGGCAGCACCATCTAGCCTTGCGCCCAGGGAAGAGGTGACAGCCTTGGGCTCTCAGGTGCCAATGATGGGTCCTCGTTAACACTAGATAAATAACAATCGCTTTCTGTCCTGGCACCTTTTCCCTGGGAGGAATTTTCGTCCGTCTGGAATTCTGGACTGAAAAACGGCACTTCCCCGGACCTGCAAGTGGAACGCACCGTCGAGCTTTGTGCCCAGGCAAAAGGTGGCAGCCTTGGGCTCTCAGGTGCCAATGATGGGGCCCCATTACCCCTAGAAAAGGCATAATCGCTTTCTGTCCTGGCACCTTTTCCCAGGGAGAAATCTTCGCTGGCCTGGAATTCTGGGATGAGAAACGGCACATTCCTGGACTTGCAAGTGGCACGCGCCGTCCACATTTGCGCCCAGGGAAAAGGTGGCAGCCTTGGGCTCTCAGGTGCCAAAGATGGGGCCCCATTACCCCTAGAAAAGGCACAATGGCTTTCTGTCCTGACACCTTTTCCCAGAGAGGAATCGACTTCTGTCATGAATTCTGGGCTGAAAAATGGCCCTTTCCCGGACCCGCACAGGGTATGCACCGTCGAGCTTTGCACCCAGGGAAAAGGTGGCAGCCTTGGGCTCTCAGGTGCCAATGATGGGGCCCAATTAGCATTACAAAATACACAATGGCTTTGTCTCCTGGTACCTTTTCCCTCTGAGGAATCTTCATAGGTCTGGAATTGTGGGCTGAAAAATGGCACTTTCCCGGACACGCACGTAGAACCCTCCGTTGAGCTTTGTGCCCAGGGAAAAGGTGGCAGCCTTGGTCTCTCAGGTGTCAATTTTGGGGCCCCATTAACCCTAGAAAAGGCACAATTGCTTTCTGCCCTGGCACCTTTTCCCTGGGAGAAATCTTCATCGGCCTCGAATTCTGGGATGAGAAACAGCACATTCCTGGACCCGCAAGTGGCACGCACCGTTGAGCTTTGCGCTCAGGGAAAAGGTTGCAGCCTTCGGCTCTCAGGTGTCAATGATGGACCCCCATTAACACTAGAAAAGGCATAATCGCTTTCTGTCCTGACACCTTTTCCCAGGGAGGAATCTTCATGGGTCGGAATTCTGGAATGAGAAACGGCAATTTCCCGGACCCTCACGTAGCACGCATGGTCGAGCTTTGCGCCCAGGGTATAGGAGGCAACCTTGGGCTCTCAGGTGCCAATGATGGGGCCCGATTAAGCCTAGAAATGGAACAATCGCTTTCTGTCCTGGGAGCCTCTTCCCTGTGAGGAGTCTTCATCCGTCTGGAATTCAGGGCTGAAAAATGGCACTTTCCCAGACAAGAAAGTGGTACGCGCCGTTGATGTTTGCGTCCACGGAAAAGGTGGCAGCCTTGAACTCTCAGGTGCCAATGATGGGGCACCATTGACCCTAGAAAAGGACAATTCAATTTCTGACCTGGCACCTTTTCCCTGGGAGGTGTCTTCGTCCGTCTGGAATTCTGGGCTGAAAAATGGCACTTCCCCGGACCCGCAAGTGGCACGCGCCGTCGACATTTGCGCCCAGGCAAAAGGTGGCAGCGTTGGGCTCTCAGGTGCCAATGATGGGGCCCCGTTAACACTAGAAAAATAACACTTCCTTTCTGTCCTGGCACTTTTTCCCAGGGAGGAATCTTCGTCCGTCTGGAAATCTGGGTTCAGAAATGGCACTGCCCCAAACCAGCACAAGGTACACACCGTCGAGCTTTGCGCCCAGGGAAAAGGGGGCAGCCTTGGGCTCTCAGCTGCCAATGATGGTGCCCCATTACCCCTACAAAAGGCACAATGGCTTTCTGTCCTGGCACCTTTTCCCAGGGAGGAATCTTCATCGGTTTGGAATTCTGGTCTGAGAATCGGCACTATCCTGGACCCGCAAGTGGAACGCACCATCGAGCTTTGCGTCCAGGGAAAAGGTGGCAGTCTTGGGCTCTCAGGTGCCAATGATGGGGCCCCATTACCTTTACAAAAAGCACAATGGCTTTCTGTCCTGGCACCTTTTCCCTGGGAGGAGTCTTCATTGGTCTGGAATTCTGGGCTGTAAAATGGCACTTTCTGGAACCAGCACGTGGCACGCACTGTCGTGCTTTGCGCCCAGGGAAAAGGAGGCAACTTCTGGCTCTCAGATGCCAGTGATGGGCCCTCATTAACACTAGAAATGGAACAATCGCTTTCTGTCCTGGGAGCCTTTTCCCTGGGAGGAGTCGTCAGCCGTCTGGAATCCTGGGCTGAACAAAGCACTTTCTCTGACCTGCACATGGCAGGCACCATCTAGCTTTGCGCCCAGGGAAAAGGTGGCAGCCTTGGGCTCTCAGGTGCCAATGATGGGTCCCCGTTAACACTAGATAAATAACAATCGCTTTCTGTCCTGGCACCTTTTCCCTGGGAGGAATTATCATCCGTCTGGAATTCTGGACTGAAAAACGGCACTTCCCCGGACCTGCAAGTGGAACGCACCGTCGAGTTTGCGTCCAGGGAAAAGGTGGCAGTCTTGGGCTCTCAGGTGCCAATGATGGGGCCCCATTACCTTTACAAAAAACACAATGGCTTTCTGTCCCGGCACCTTTTCCCTGGGAGGAGTCTTCATTGGTCTGGAATTCTGGGCTGTAAAATGGCACTTTCTGGGACCAGCACGTCGCACACACTGTCGTGCTTTGCGCTCAAGGAAAAGGAGGCAACCTCTGGCTCTCAGATGCCAATGACGGGCCCCCATTAACACTAGAAATGGAACAATCGCTTTCTGTCCTGGAGCCCTTTCCCTGGGAGGAGTCGTCAGCCGTCTGGAATCCTGGGCTGCACAAAGTACTTTCTCTGACCTGCACGTGGCAGGCACCATCTAGCTTTGCACCCAGGGAAGAGGTGGCAGCCTTGGGCTCTCAGGTGCCAATGATGGGTCCTCGTTAACACTAGATAAATAACAATCGCTTTCTGTCCTGGCACCTTTTCCCTGAGAGGAATTTTCGTCCGTCTGGAATTCTGGGCTGAAAAACGGCACTTCCCCGAACCTGCAAGTGGAACGCACAGTCGAGCTTTGTGCCCAGGCAAAAAATGGCAGCCTTGGGCTCTCAGGTGCCAATGATGGGGCCCCATTACCCCTAGAAAAAGAACAATGGCTTTCTGTCCTGGCACCCTTTTCCCAGGGAGGAATCCTCATTGGTCTGGAATTCTGGGCTGAAAACGGCTCTTTCCCTTACCCGCATGTGGCACGCACCGTCGAGCTTTGCGCCCAGGGAAACGGTGGCAGCCCTGGGCTCTCAGCTGCCAATTTTGAGGCCCCATTAACCCTAGAAAAGGCACAATCGCTTTCTGTCCTGGCACCTTTTCCCAGGGAGGAATCTTCATCGGTTTGGAATTCTGGGACGAGAAACGGCACATTCCCGGACTTGGAAGTGGCACGCGCCGTCGACATTTGCGCCCAGGGAAAAGGTGGCAGCCCTGGGCTCTCAGGTGCCAAAGATGAGGTCCCATTACCCCTAGAAAAGGCACAATGGCTTTCTGTCCTGACACCTTTTCCCAGAGAGGAATCGACTTCCGTCTGGAATTCTGGGCTGAAAAACGGCCCTTTCCCGGACCCGCACAGGTATGCACCGTCGAGCTTTGCACCCAGGGAAAAGGTGGCAGCCTTGGGCTCTCAGGTGCCAATGATGGGACCCAATTAGCATTACAAAATACACAATGGCTTTGTCTCCTGGTGCATTTTCTCTCTGAGGAATCTTCATAGGTCTGGAATTCTGGGCTGAAAAATGGCGCTTTCCCGGACCCGCACGTGGAACGCTCCGTCGAGCTTTGCGCCCAGGGAAAAGGTGGCAGCCTTGGGCTCTCAGGTGTCAGTGATGGAGCCCCATTAACCCTAGAAAAGGAACAATCGCTTTCTGTCCTGACACCTTTTCCCAGGGAGGAATCTTCATCGGTCTGGAATTCTGGAATGAGAAACGGCAATTTCCGGGACCCTCACGTAGCACGCATGGTCGAGCTTTGCGCCCAGGGTATAGGAGGCAACCTTGGGCTCTCAGGTGCCAATGATGGAGCCCGATTAACCCTAGAAATGGAACAATCGCTTTCTTTCCTGGGAGCCTCTTCCCTGTGAGGAGTCTTTATCCGTCTGGAATCGAGGGCTGAAAAACGTCACTTTCCCAGACAAGAAAGTGGTACGTGCTATTGATGTTTGCGCCCACGGAAAAGGTGGCAGCCTTGAACTCTGAGGTGCCAATGATGGGGCACCATTGACCCTAGAAAAGGACAATTTGATTTCTGACCTGGCACCTTTTCCCTGGGAGGTGTCTTCGTCCGTCTGGAATCCTGGGCTGAACAAAGGTCTTTCTCTGACCTGCACGTGGCAGGCACCATCTAGCTTTGCGCCCAGGCAAAAGGTGGCAGCCTTGGGCTCTCAGGTGCCAATGATGGGGCCCCATTAACACTAGAAAAATAACACTTGCTTTCTGTCCTGGCACCTTTTCCCAGGGAGGAATCTTCGTCCGTCTGGAAATCTGGGTTCAAAAATGGCACTGCCCCAAACCCGCACAAGGTACACACCGTCGAGCTTTGCGCCCAGGGAAAAGGGGGCAGCCTTGGGCTCTCAGCTGCCAATGATGGTGCCCCATTACCCCTACAAAAGGCACAATGGCTTTCTGTCCTGGCACCTTTTCCCAGGGAGGAATCTTCATCGGTTTGGAATTCTGGTCTGAGAATTGGCACTTTCCTGGACTCGCAAGTGGAACGCACCATCGAGCTTTGCGTCCAGGGAAATGGAGGCAGTCTTGGGTTCTCAGGTTCCAATGATGGGACCCCATTACCTTTACAAAAAACACAATGGCTTTCTGTCCTGGCACCTTTTCCCTGGGAGGAGTCTTCCTTGGTCTGGAATTCTGGGCTGTAAAATGGCACTTTCTGGGACCAGCACGTGGCACGAAGTGTCGAGCTTTCCGCCCAGGGAAAAGAAGGCAACCTCTGGCTCTCAGATGCCAATGACGGGCCCCCATTAACACTAGAAATGGAACAATCGCTTTCTGTCCTGGGAGCCCTTTCCCTGGGAGGAGTCGTCAGCCCTCTGGAATCCTGGGCTGAACAAAGCACTTTCTCTGACCTGCACGTGGCAGCACCATCTAGCCTTGCGCCCAGGGAAGAGGTGACAGCCTTGGGCTCTCAGGTGCCAATGATGGGTCCTCGTTAACACTAGATAAATAACAATCGCTTTCTGTCCTGGCACCTTTTCCCTGGGAGGAATTTTCGTCCGTCTGGAATTCTGGACTGAAAAACGGCACTTCCCCGGACCTGCAAGTGGAACGCACCGTCGAGCTTTGTGCCCAGGCAAAAGGTGGCAGCCTTGGGCTCTCAGGTGCCAATGATGGGGCCCCATTACCCCTAGAAAAGGCATAATCGCTTTCTGTCCTGGCACCTTTTCCCAGGGAGAAATCTTCGCTGGCCTGGAATTCTGGGATGAGAAACGGCACATTCCTGGACTTGCAAGTGGCACGCGCCGTCCACATTTGCGCCCAGGGAAAAGGTGGCAGCCTTGGGCTCTCAGGTGCCAAAGATGGGGCCCCATTACCCCTAGAAAAGGCACAATGGCTTTCTGTCCTGACACCTTTTCCCAGAGAGGAATCGACTTCTGTCATGAATTCTGGGCTGAAAAATGGCCCTTTCCCGGACCCGCACAGGGTATGCACCGTCGAGCTTTGCACCCAGGGAAAAGGTGGCAGCCTTGGGCTCTCAGGTGCCAATGATGGGGCCCAATTAGCATTACAAAATACACAATGGCTTTGTCTCCTGGTACCTTTTCCCTCTGAGGAATCTTCATAGGTCTGGAATTGTGGGCTGAAAAATGGCACTTTCCCGGACACGCACGTAGAACCCTCCGTTGAGCTTTGTGCCCAGGGAAAAGGTGGCAGCCTTGGTCTCTCAGGTGTCAATTTTGGGGCCCCATTAACCCTAGAAAAGGCACAATTGCTTTCTGCCCTGGCACCTTTTCCCTGGGAGAAATCTTCATCGGCCTCGAATTCTGGGATGAGAAACAGCACATTCCTGGACCCGCAAGTGGCACGCACCGTTGAGCTTTGCGCTCAGGGAAAAGGTTGCAGCCTTCGGCTCTCAGGTGTCAATGATGGACCCCCATTAACACTAGAAAAGGCATAATCGCTTTCTGTCCTGACACCTTTTCCCAGGGAGGAATCTTCATGGGTCGGAATTCTGGAATGAGAAACGGCAATTTCCCGGACCCTCACGTAGCACGCATGGTCGAGCTTTGCGCCCAGGGTATAGGAGGCAACCTTGGGCTCTCAGGTGCCAATGATGGGGCCCGATTAAGCCTAGAAATGGAACAATCGCTTTCTGTCCTGGGAGCCTCTTCCCTGTGAGGAGTCTTCATCCGTCTGGAATTCAGGGCTGAAAAATGGCACTTTCCCAGACAAGAAAGTGGTATGTGCCGTTGATGTTTGCGTCCACGGAAAAGGTGGCAGCCTTGAACTCTCAGGTGCCAATGATGGGGCACCATTGACCCTAGAAAAGGACAATTCAATTTCTGACCTGGCACCTTTTCCCTGGGAGGTGTCTTCGTCCGTCTGGAATTCTGGGCTGAAAAATGGCACTTCCCCGGACCCGCAAGTGGCACGCGCCCTCGACATTTGCGCCCAGGCAAAAGGTGGCAGCGTTGGGCTCTCAGGTGCCAATGATGGGGCCCCGTTAACACTAGAAAAATAACACTTCCTTTCTGTCCTGGCACTTTTTCCCAGGGAGGAATCTTCGTCCGTCTGGAAATCTGGGTTCAGAAATGGCACTGCCCCAAACCAGCACAAGGTACACACCGTCGAGCTTTGCGCCCAGGGAAAAGGGGGCAGCCTTGGGCTCTCAGCTGCCAATGATGGTGCCCCATTACCCCTACAAAAGGCACAATGGCTTTCTGTCCTGGCACCTTTTCCCAGGGAGGAATCTTCATCGGTTTGGAATTCTGGTCTGAGAATCGGCACTATCCTGGACCCGCAAGTGGAACGCACCATCGAGCTTTGCGTCCAGGGAAAAGGTGGCAGTCTTGGGCTCTCAGGTGCCAATGATGGGGCCCCATTACCTTTACAAAAAGCACAATGGCTTTCTGTCCTGGCACCTTTACCCTGGGAGGAGTCTTCATTGGTCTGGAATTCTGGGCTGTAAAATGGCACTTTCTGGAACCAGCACGTGGCACGCACTGTCGTGCTTTGCGCCCAGGGAAAAGGAGGCAACTTCTGGCTCTCAGATGCCAGTGATGGGCCCTCATTAACACTAGAAATGGAACAATCGCTTTCTGTCCTGGGAGCCTTTTCCCTGGGAGGAGTCGTCAGCCGTCTGGAATCCTGGGCTGAACAAAGCACTTTCTCTGACCTGCACGTGGCAGGCACCATCTAGCTTTGCGCCCAGGGAAAAGGTGGCAGCCTTGGGCTCTCAGGTGCCAATGATGGGTCCCCGTTAACACTAGATAAATAACAATCGCTTTCTGTCCTGGCACCTTTTCCCTGGGAGGAATTATCATCCGTCTGGAATTCTGGACTGAAAAACGGCACTTCCCCGGACCTGCAAGTGGAACGCACCGTCGAGTTTGCGTCCAGGGAAAAGGTGGCAGTCTTGGGCTCTCAGGTGCCAATGATGGGGCCCCATTACCTTTACAAAAAACACAATGGCTTTCTGTCCCGGCACCTTTTCCCTGGGAGGAGTCTTCATTGGTCTGGAATTCTGGGCTGTAAAATGGCACTTTCTGGGACCAGCACGTGGCACACACTGTCGTGCTTTGCGCTCAAGGAAAAGGAGGCAACCTCTGGCTCTCAGATGCCAATGACGGGCCCCCATTAACACTAGAAATGGAACAATCGCTTTCTGTCCTGGAGCCCTTTCCCTGGGAGGAGTCGTCAGCCGTCTGGAATCCTGGGCTGAACAAAGTACTTTCTCTGACCTGCACGTGGCAGGCACCATCTAGCTTTGCACCCAGGGAAGAGGTGGCAGCCTTGGGCTCTCAGGTGCCAATGATGGGTCCTCGTTAACACTAGATAAATAACAATCGCTTTCTGTCCTGGCACCTTTTCCCTGAGAGGAATTTTCGTCCGTCTGGAATTCTGGGCTGAAAAACGGCACTTCCCCGAACCTGCAAGTGGAACGCACAGTCGAGCTTTGTGCCCAGGCAAAAAATGGCAGCCTTGGGCTCTCAGGTGCCAATGATGGGGCCCCATTACCCCTAGAAAAAGAACAATGGCTTTCTGTCCTGGCACCCTTTTCCCAGGGAGGAATCTTCATTGGTCTGGAATTCTGGGCTGAAAACGGCTCTTTCCCTTACCCGCATGTGGCACGCACCGTCGAGCTTTGCGCCCAGGGAAAAGGTGGCAGCCCTGGGCTCTCAGCTGCCAATTTTGGGGCCCTATTAACCCTAGAAAAGGCACAATCGCTTTCTGTCCTGGCACCTTTTCCCAGGGAGAAATCTTCACTGGCCTGGAATTCTGGGATGAGAAACGGCACATTCCCGGACTTGGAAGTGGCACGCGCCATCGACATTTGCGCCCAGGGAAAAGGTGGCAGCCTTGGGCTCTCAGGTGCCAAAGATGGGGCCCCATTACCCCTAGAAAAGGCACAATGGCTTTCTGTCCTGACACCTTTTCCCAGAGAGGAATCGACTTCCGTCTGGAATTCTGGGCTGAAAAACGGCCCTTTCCCGGACCCGCACATTGTATGCACCGTCGAGCTTTGCACCCAGGGAAAAGGTGGCAGCCTTGGGCTCTCAGGTGCCAATGATGGGGCCCAATTAGCATTACAAAATACACAATGGCTTTGTCTCCTGGTACCTTTTCCCTCTGAGGAATCTTCATAGGTCTGGAATTCTGGGCTGAAAAATGGCACTTTTCTGGACCCGCGCGTGGAACGCTCCGTCGAGCTTTGCGCCCAGGGAAAAGGTGGCAGCCTTGGGCTCTCAGGTGTCCATTTTGGGGCCCCATTAACCCTAGAAAAGGCACAATTGCTTTCTGTCCAGGCACCTTTTCCCTGGGAGAAATCTTCATCGGCCTCGAATTCTGGGATGAGAAACGGCACATTCCTGGACCCGCAAGTGGCACGCACCGTCGAGCTTTGCGCTCCGGGAAAAGGTTGCAGCCTTTGGCTCTCAGGTGTCAATGATGGAGCCCCATTAACCCTAGAAGAGGCACAATCGCTTTCTGTCCTGACACCTTTTCCCAGGGAGGAATCTTCATCGGTCTGGAATTCTGGAATGAGAAACGGCAATTTCCCGGACCCTCACGTAGCACGCATGGTCGAGCTTTGCGCCCAGGGTATAGGAGGCAACCTTGGGCTCTCAGGTGCCAATGATGGAGCCCGATTAACCCTAGAAATGGAACAATCGCTTTCTTTCCTGGGAGCCTCTTCCCTGTGAGGAGTCTTCATCTGTCTGGAATTGAGGGCTGAAAAATGGCACTTTCCCAGAAAAGAAAGTTGTACGCGCCATTGATGTTTGCGTCCACGGAAAAGGTGGCAGCCTTGAATTCTGAGGTGCCAATGATGGGGCACCATTGACCCTAGAAAAGGACAATTCGATTTCTGACCTGGCACCTTTTCCCTGGGACGTATCTTCGTCCGTCTGGAATTCTGGGCTGAAAAATGGCACTTCCCTGGACCCGCAAGTGGCACGCGCCGTCGACATTTGCGCCCAGGCAAAAGGTGGCAGCCTTGGGCTCTCAGATGCCAATGATGGGGCCCCATTAACACTAGAAAAATAACACTTGCTTTCTGTCCTGGCACCTTTTCCCAGGGAGGAATCCTCATTGGTCTGGAATTCTGGGCTGAAAACGGCTCTTTCCCTTACCCGCATGTGGCACGCACCGTCGAGCTTTGCGCCCAGGGAAACGGTGGCAGCCCTGGGCTCTCAGCTGCCAATTTTGAGGCCCCATTAACCCTAGAAAAGGCACAATCGCTTTCTGTCCTGGCACCTTTTCCCAGGGAGGAATCTTCATCGGTTTGGAATTCTGGGACGAGAAACGGCACATTCCCGGACTTGGAAGTGGCACGCGCCATCGACATTTGCGCCCAGGGAAAAGGTGGCAGCCCTGGGCTCTCAGGTGCCAAAGATGAGGTCCCATTACCCCTAGAAAAGGCACAATGGCTTTCTGTCCTGACACCTTTTCCCTCTGAGGAATCGACTTCCGTCTGGAATTCTGGGCTGAAAAACGGCCCTTTCCCGGACCCGCACAGGTATGCACCGTCGAGCTTTGCACCCAGGGAAAAGGTGGCAGCCTTGGGCTCTCAGGTGCCAATGATGGGACCCAATTAGCATTACAAAAAACACAATGGCTTTGTCTCCTGGTGCATTTTCCCTCTGAGGAATCTTCATAGGTCTGGAATTCTGGGCTGAAAAATGGCACTTTCCCGGACCCGCACGTGGAACGCTCCGTCGAGCTTTGCGCCCAGGGAAAAGGTGGCAGCCTTGGGCTCTCAGGTGTCAATGATGGAGCCCCATTAACCCTAGAAAAGGAACAATCGCTTTCTGTCCTGACACCTTTTCCCAGGGAGGAATCTTCATTGGTCTGGAACTCTGGAATGAGAAACGGCAATTTCCCGGACCCTCACGTAGCACGCATGGTCGAGCTTTGCGCCCAGGGTATAGGAGGCAACCTTGGGCTCTCAGGTGCCAATGATGGAGCCCGATTAACCCTAGAAATGGAACAATCGCTTTCTTTCCTGGGAGCCTCTTCCCTGTGAGGAGTCTTTATCCGTCTGGAATTGAGGGCTGAAAAACGTCACTTTCCCAGACAAGAAAGTGGTACGTGCTATTGATGTTTGCGCCCACGGAAAAGGTGGCAGCCTTGAACTCTGAGGTGCCAATGATGGGGCACCATTGACCCTAGAAAAGGACAATTTGATTTCTGACCTGGCACCTTTTCCCTGGGAGGTGTCTTCGTCCGTCTGGAATCCTGGGCTGAACAAAGGTCTTTCTCTGACCTGCACGTGGCAGGCACCATCTAGCTTTGCGCCCAGGCAAAAGGTGGCAGCCTTGGGCTCTCAGGTGCCAATGATGGGGCCCCATTAACACTAGAAAAATAACACTTGCTTTCTGTCCTGGCACCTTTTCCCAGGGAGGAATCTTCGTCCGTCTGGAAATCTGGGTTCAAAAATGGCACTGGCCCAAACCCGCACAAGGTACACACCGTCGAGCTTTGCGCCCAGGGAAAAGGGGGCAGCCTTGGGCTCTCAGCTGCCAATGATGGTGCCCCATTACCCCTACAAAAGGCACAATGGCTTTCTGTCCTGGCACCTTTTCCCAGGGAGGAATCTTCATCGGTTTGGAATTCTGGTCTGAGAATTGGCACTTTCCTGGACTCGCAAGTGGAACGCACCATCGAGCTTTGCGTCCAGGGAAATGGAGGCAGTCTTGGGTTCTCAGGTTCCAATGATGGGACCCCATTACCTTTAAAAAAAACACAATGGCTTTCTGTCCTGGCACCTTTTCCCTGGGAGGAGTCTTCCTTGGTCTGGAATTCTGGGCTGTAAAATGGCACTTTCTGGGACCAGCACGTGGCACGCAGTGTCGAGCTTTGCGCCCAGGGAAAAGAAGGCAACCTCTGGCTCTCAGATGCCAATGACGGGCCCCCATTAACCCTAGAAAAAGAACAATCGCTTTCTGTCCTGGGAGCCCTTTCCCTGGGAGGAGTCGTCAGCCCTCTGGAATCCTGGGCTGAACAAAGCACTTTCTCTGACCTGCACGTGGCAGGCAGCATCTAGCCTTGCGCCCAGGGAAGAGGTGACAGCCTTGG
This sequence comes from Pithys albifrons albifrons, assembly GCF_047495875.1. Taxonomy (NCBI): domain Eukaryota; kingdom Metazoa; phylum Chordata; class Aves; order Passeriformes; family Thamnophilidae; genus Pithys; species Pithys albifrons. The sequence goes on along the minus strand of NC_092480.1, from coordinate 8,065,500 downwards.
GCTCTCAGGTGCCAATGATGGGTCCTCGTTAACACTAGATAAATAACAATCGCTTTCTGTCCTGGCACCTTTTCCCTGGGAGGAATTTTCGTCCGTCTGGAATTCTGGACTGAAAAACGGCACTTCCCCGGACCTGCAAGTGGAACGCACCGTCGAGCTTTGTGCCCAGACAAAAGGTGGCAGCCTTGGGCTCTCAGGTGCCAATGATGGGGCCCCATTACCCCTAGAAAAGGCATAATCGCTTTCTGTCCTGGCACCTTTTCCCAGGGAGAAATCTTCGCTGGCCTGGAATTCTGGGATGAGAAACGGCACATTCCTGGACTTGCAAGTGGCACGCGCCGTCCACATTTGCGCCCAGGGAAAAGGTGGCAGCCTTGGGCTCTCAGGTGCCAAAGATGGGGCCCCATTACCCCTAGAAAAGGCACAATGGCTTTCTGTCCTGACACCTTTTCCCAGAGAGGAATCGACTTCTGTCATGAATTCTGGGCTGAAAAACGGCCCTTTCCCGGACCCGCACAGGGTATGCACCGTCAAGCTTTGCACCCAGGGAAAAGGTGGCAGCCTTGGGCTCTCAGGTGCCAATGATGGGGCCCAATTAGCATTACAAAATACACAATGGCTTTGTCTCCTGGTACCTTTTCCCTCTGAGGAATCTTCATAGGTCTGGAATTGTGGGCTGAAAAATGGCACTTTCCCGGACACGCACGTAGAACCCTCCGTTGAGCTTTGTGACCAGGGAAAAGGTGGCAGCCTTGGGCTCTCAGGTGTCAATTTTGGGGCCCCATTAACCCTAGAAAAGGCACAATTGCTTTCTGCCCTGGCACCTTTTCCCTGGGAGAAATCTTCATCGGCCTCGAATTCTGGGATGAGAAACAGCACATTCCTGGACCCGCAAGTGGCACGCACCGTCGAGCTTTGCGCTCAGGGAAAAGGTTGCAGCCTTCGGCTCTCAGGTGTCAATGATGGGGCCCCATTAACACTAGAAAAGGAACAATCGCTTTCTGTCCTGACACCTTTTCCCAGGGAGGAATCTTCATGGGTCGGAATTCTGGAATGAGAAACGGCAATTTCCCGGACCCTCACGTAGCACGCATGGTCGAGCTTTGCGCCCAGGGTATAGGAGGCAACCTTGGGCTCTCAGGTGCCAATGATGGGGCCCGATTAAGCCTAGAAATGGAACAATCGCTTTCTGTCCTGGGAGCCTCTTCCCTGTGAGGAGTCTTCATCCGTCTGGAATTGAGGGCTGAAAAATGGCACTTTCCCAGACAAGAAAGTGGTACGCGCCGTTGATGTTTGCGTCCACGGAAAAGGTGGCAGCCTTGAACTCTCAGGTGCCAATGATGGGGCACCATTGACCCTAGAAAAGGACAATTCAATTTCTGACCTGGCACCTTTTCCCTGGGAGGTGTCTTCGTCCGTCTGGAATTCTGGGCTGAAAAATGGCACTTCCCCGAACCCGCAAGTGGCACGCGCCCTCGACATTTGCGCCCAGGCAAAAGGTGGCAGCGTTGGGCTCTCAGGTGCCAATGATGGGGCCCCGTTAACACTAGAAAAATAACACTTCCTTTCTGTCCTGGCACTTTTTCCCAGGGAGGAATCTTCGTCCGTCTGGAAATCTGGGTTCAGAAATGGCACTGCCCCAAACCAGCACAAGGTACACACCGTCGAGCTTTGCGCCCAGGGAAAAGGGGGCAGCCTTGGGCTCTCAGCTGCCAATGATGGTGCCCCATTACCCCTACAAAAGGCACAATGGCTTTCTGTCCTGGCACCTTTTCCCAGGGAGGAATCTTCATCGGTTTGGAATTCTGGTCTGAGAATCGGCACTATCCTGGACCCGCAAGTGGAACGCACCATCGAGCTTTGCGTCCAGGGAAAAGGTGGCAGTCTTGGGCTCTCAGGTGCCAATGATGGGGCCCCATTACCTTTACAAAAAGCACAATGGCTTTCTGTCCTGGCACCTTTTCCCTGGGAGGAGTCTTCATTGGTCTGGAATTCCGGGCTGTAAAATGGCACTTTCTGGAACCAGCACGTGGCACGCACTGTCGTGCTTTGCGCCCAGGGAAAAGGAGGCAACCTCTGGCTCTCAGATGCCAATGACGGGCCCCCATTAACACTAGAAATGGAACAATCGCTTTCTGTCCTTGGAGCCCTTTCCCTGGGAGGAGTCGTCAGCCGTCTGGAATCCTGGGCTGAACAAAGCACTTTCTCTGACCTGCACATGGCAGGCACCATCTAGCTTTGCGCCCAGGGAAAAGGTGGCAGCCTTGGGCTCTCAGGTGCCAATGATGGGTCCCCGTTAACACTAGATAAATAACAATCGCTTTCTGTCCTGGCACCTTTTCCCTGGGAGGAATTATCATCCGTCTGGAATTCTGGACTGAAAAACGGCACTTCCCCGGACCTGCAAGTGGAACGCACCGTCGAGTTTGCGTCCAGGGAAAAGGTGGCAGTCTTGGGCTCTCAGGTGCCAATGATGGGGCCCCATTACCTTTACAAAAAACACAATGGCTTTCTGTCCTGGCACCTTTTCCCTGGGAGGAGTCTTCATTGGTCTGGAATTCTGGGCTGTAAAATGGCACTTTCTGGGACCAGCACGTGGCACACACTGTCGTGCTTTGCGCTCAAGGAAAAGGAGGCAACCTCTGGCTCTCAGATGCCAATGACGGGCCCCCATTAACACTAGAAATGGAACAATCGCTTTCTGTCCTGGAGCCCTTTCCCTGGGAGGAGTCGTCAGCCGTCTGGAATCCTGGGCTGCACAAAGTACTTTCTCTGACCTGCACGTGGCAGGCACCATCTAGCTTTGCACCCAGGGAAGAGGTGGCAGCCTTGGGCTCTCAGGTGCCAATGATGGGTCCTCGGTAACACTAGATAAATAACAATCGCTTTCTGTCCTGGCACCTTTTCCCTGAGAGGAATTTTCGTCCGTCTGGAATTCTGGGCTGAAAAACGGCACTTCCCCGCACCTGCAAGTGGAACGCACAGTCGAGCTTTGTGCCCAGGCAAAAAATGGCAGCCTTGGGCTCTCAGGTGCCAATGATGGGGCCCCATTACCCCTAGAAAAAGAACAATGGCTTTCTGTCCTGGCACCCTTTTCCCAGGGAGGAATCTTCATTGGTCTGGAATTCTGGGCTGAAAACGGCTCTTTCCCTTACCCGCATGTGGCACGCACCGTCGAGCTTTGCGCCCAGGGAAAAGGTGGCAGCCCTGGGCTCTCAGCTGCCAATTTTGGGGCCCCATTAACCCTAGAAAAGGCACAATCGCTTTCTGTCCTGGCACCTTTTCCCAGGGAGAAATCTTCACTGGCCTGGAATTCTGGGATGAGAAACGGCACATTCCCGGACTTGGAAGTGGCACGCGCCATCGACATTTGCGCCCAGGGAAAAGGTGGCAGCCTTGGGCTCTCAGGTGCCAAAGATGGGGCCCCATTACCCCTAGAAAAGGCACAATGGCTTTCTGTCCTGACACCTTTTCCCAGAGAGGAATCGACTTCCGTCTGGAATTCTGGGCTGAAAAACGGCCCTTTCCCGGACCCGCACATGGTATGCACCGTCGAGCTTTGCACCCAGGGAAAAGGTGGCAGCCTTGGGCTCCCAGGTGTCCATTTTGGGGCCCCATTAACCCTAGAAAAGGCACAATTGCTTTCTGCCCTGGCACCTTTTCCCTGGGAGAAATCTTCATCGGCCTCGAATTCTGGGATGAGAAACAGCACATTCCTGGAACCGCAAGTGGCACGCACCGTCGAGCTTTGCGCTCAGGGAAAAGGTTGCAGCCTTTGGCTCTCCGGTGTCAATGATGGAGCCCCATTAACCCTAGAAAAGGAAGAATCGCTTTCTGTCCTGACACCTTTTCCCAGGGAGGAATCTTCATCGGTCTGGAATTCTGGAATGAGAAACGGCAATTTCCCGGACCCTCACGTAGCACGCATGGTCGAGTTTTGCGCCCAGGGTATAGGAGGCAACCTTGGGCTCTCAGGTGCCAATGATGGAGCCCGATTAACCCTAGAAATGGAACAATCGCTTTCTGTCCTGGGAGCCTCTTCCCTGTGAGGAGTCTTCATCCGTCTGGAATTCAGGGCTGAAAAACGGCACTTTCCCAGACAAGAAAGTGGTATGTGCCGTTGATGTTTGCGCCCACGGAAAAGGTGGCAGCCTTGAACTCTGAGGTGCCAATGATGGGGCACCATTGACCCTAGAAAAGGACAATTCAATTTCTGACCTGGCACCTTTTCCCTGGGAGGTGTCTTCGTCCGTCTGGAATTCTGGGCTGAAAAATGGCACTTCCCCGGAACCACAAGTGGCACGCGCCGTCGACATTTGCTCCCAGGCAAAAGGTGGCAGCCCTGGGCTCTCAGGTGCCAATGATGGGGCCCCGTTAACACTAGAAAAATAACACTTGCTTTCTGTCCTGGCACCTTTTCCCTGGGAGGTGTCTTCGTCCGTCTGGAATTCTGGGCTGAAAAATGGCACTTCCCCGGAACCGCAAGTGGCACGCGCCGTCGACATTTGCGCCCAGGGAAAAGGTGGCAGCCTTGGGCTCTCAGCTGCCAAAGATGAGGTCCCATTACCCCTAGAAAAGGCACAATGGCTTTCTGTCCTGACACATTTTCCCAGAGAGGAATTGATTTCAGTCTGGAATTCTGGGCTGAAAAACGGCCCTTTCCTGGACCTGCACAGGGTATGCACCGTCGAGCTTTGCACCCAGGGAAAAGGTGGCAGCCTTGGGCTCTCAGGTGCCAATGATGGGGCCCAATTAGCATTACAAAATGCACAATGGCTTTGTCTCCTGGTGCATTTTCCCTCTGAGGAATCTTCATAGGTCTGGAATTCTGGGCTGAAAAATGGCACTTTCCCGGACCCGCAAGTGGAACGCTTCGTCGAGCTTTGCGCCCAGGGAAAAGGTGGCAGCCTTGGGCTCTCAGGTGTCAATTTTGGGGCCCCATTAACCCTAGAAAAGGCACAATTGCTTTCTGCCCTGGCACCTTTTCCCTGGGAGAAATCTTCATCGGCCTCGAATTCTGGGATGAGAAACAGCACATTCCTGGACCCGCAAGTGGCACGCACCGTCGAGCTTTGCGCTCAGGGAAAAGGTTGCAGCCTTTGGCTCTCAGGTGCCAATGATGGAGCCCCATTAATCCTAGAAAAGGCACAATCGCTTTCTGTCCTGACACCTTTTCCCAGGGAGGAATCTTCATCGGTCTGGAATTCTGGAATGAGAAACGGCAATTTCCCGGACCCTCACGTAGCACGCATGGTCGAGCTTTGCGCCCAGGGTATAGGAGGCAACCTTGGGCTCTCAGGTGCCAATGATGGGGCTCGATTAACCCTAGAAATGGAACAATCGCTTTCTGTCCTGGGAGCCTCTTCCCTGTGAGGAGTCTTCATCCGTCTGGAATTGAGGGCTGAAAAACGGCTCTTTCCCGGACAAGAAAATGGTACGTCCCGTTGATGATTGTGCCCACGGAAAAGGTGGCAGCCTTGAACTCTGAGGTGCCAATGATGGGGCACCATTGACCCTAGAAAAGGACAATTCGATTTCTGACCTGGCACCTTTTCCCTGGGAGGTGTCTTCGTCCGTCTGGAATTCTGGGCTGAAAAATGGCACTTCCCCGGACCCACAAGTGGCACGCGCCGTCGACATTTGCGCCCAGGCAAAAGGTGGCAGCCTTGGGCTCTCAGGTGCCAATGATGGGGCCCCGTTAACGCTAGATAAATAACACTTGCTTTCTGTCCTGGCACCTTTTCCCTGGAAGGAATCTTCGTCCGTCTGGAAATCTGGGTTCAAAAATGGCACTGCCCCAAACCCGCACAAGGTACACACCGTCGAGCTTTGCGCCCAGGGAAAAGGGGGCAGCCTTGGGCTCTCAGGTGCCAATGATGGGGCCCCATTACCCCTACAAAAGACACAATGGCTTTCTGTCCTGGCACCTTTTCCCAGGGAGGAATCTTCATCGGTTTGGAATTCTGGTCTGAGAATCGGCACTTTCCTGGACCCGCAAGTGGAACGCACCATCGAGCTTTGCGTCCAGGGAAAAGGTGGCAGTCTTGGGCTCTCAGGTTCCAATGATGGGGCCCCATTACCTTTACAAAAAGCACAATGGCTTTCTGTCCTGGCACCTTTTCCCTGGGAGGAGTCTTCATTGGTCTGGAATTCTGGGCTGTAAAATGGCACTTTCTGGGACCAGCACGTGGCACGCACTGTCGTGCTTTGCGCCCAGGGAAAAGGAGGCAACCTCTGGCTCTCAGATGCCAATGACGGGCCCCCATTAACCCTAGAAAAAGAACAATCGCTTTCTGTCCTGGGAGCCCTTTCCCTGGGAGGAGTCGTCATCCGTCTGGAATCCTGGGCTGAACAAAGCACTTTCTCTGACCTGCACGTGGCAGGCACCATCTAGCTTTGCGCCCAGGGAAAAGGTGGCAGCCTTGGGCTCTCAGGTGCCAATGATGGGTCCCCGTTAACACTAGATAACTAACAATCGCTTTCTGTCCTGGCACCTTTTCCCTGGGAGGAATTTTCGTCCGTCTGGAATTCTGGGCTGAAAAACGGCACTTCCCCGGACCTGCAAGTGGAACGCACCGTCGAGCTTTGTGCCCAGACAAAAGGTGGCAGCCTTGGTCTCTCAGGTGCCAAAGATGGGCCCTATTACCCCTAGAAAAACAACAATGGCTTTCTCTCCTGGCACCTTTTCCCTGGGAGAAATCTTCATTGGTCTGGAATTTTGGGCTGAAAACGGCTCTTTCCCTTACGCACATGTGGCACGCACCGTCGAGCTTTGCGCCCAGGGAAAAGGTGGCAGTCCTGGGCTCTCAGCTGCCAATTTTGGGGCCCCATTAACCCTAGAAAAGGCACAATCACTTTCTGTCCTGGCACCTTTTCCCAGGGAGAAATCTTCGCTGTCCTGGAATTTTGGGATGAGAAACGGCACATTCCCGGACTTGCAAGTGGCACGCGCCATCGACATTTGCACCCAGGGAAAAGGTGGCAGCCTTGGGCTCTCAGGTGCCAAAGATGAGATCCCATTACCCCTAGAAAAGGCACAATGGCTTTCTGTCCTGACACCTTTTCCCAGAGAGGAATCGACTTCCATCTGGAATTCTGGGCTGAAAAACGGCACTTTCCCGGACCCGCACAGGGTATGCACCGTCGAGCTTTGCACCCAGGGAAAAGGTGGCAGCCTTGGGCTCTCAGGTGCCAATGATGGGGCCCAATTAGCATTACAAAATACACAATGGCTTTGTCTCCTGGTACCTTTTCCCTCTGAGGAATCTTCATAGGTCTGGAATTCTGGGCTGAAAAATGGCGCTTTCCCGGACCCACTCGTGGAACGCTCCGTCGAGCTTTGCGCCCAGGGAAAAGGTGGCAGCCTTGGGCTCTCAGGTGTCAATTTTGGGGCCCCATTAACCCTAGAAAAGGCACAATTGCTTTCTGTCCAGGCACCTTTTCCCAGGGAGGAATCTTCATAGGCCTCGAATTCTGGGATGAGAAACAGCACATTCCTGGACCCGCAAGTGGCACGCACCGTCGAGCTTTGCGCTCAGGGAAAAGGTTGCAGCTTTGGGCTCTCAGGTGACAATGATGGGGCCCCATTACCTTTACAAAAAGCACAATGGCTTTCTGTCCTGGCACCTTTTCCCTCGGAGGAGTCTTCATTGGTCTTGAATTCTGGGCTGTAAAATGGCACTTTCTGGGACCAGCACGTGGCACGCACTGTCGTGCTTTGCGCCCAGGGAAAAGGAGGCAACCTCTGGCTCTCAGATGCCAATGACGGGCCCCCATTAACACTAGAAATGGAACAATCGCTTTCTGTCCTGGCACCTTTTCCCAGGGAGGAATTTTCGTCTGTCTGGAATTCTGGACTGAAAAACGGCACTTCCCTGGACCTGCAAGTGGAATGCACCGTCTAGCTTTGCGCCCAGGCAAAAGGTGGCAGCCTTGGACTCTCAGGTACCAATGATAGGGCCCCATTACCCCTAGAAAAAGAACAATCGCTTTCTGTCCTGGCACCTTTTCCCTGGGAGGAATCTTCATTGGTCTGGAATTCTGGGCTGAAAACGGCTCTTTCCCTTACGCACATGTGGCACGCACCGTCGAGCTTTGCGCCCAGGCAAAAGGTGGCAGCCCTGGGCTCTCAGCTGCCAATTTTGGGGCCCCATTAACCCTAGAAAAGGCACAATCACTTTCTGTCCTGGCACCTTTTCCCAGGGAGAAATCTTCGCTGGCCTGGAATTCTGGGATGAGAAACGGCACATTCCCGGACTTGCAAGTGGCACGCGCCGTCGACATTTGCGCCCAGGGAAAAGGTGGCAGCCTTGGGCTCTCAGCTGCCAAAGATGAGGTCCCATTACCCCTAGAAAAGGCACAATGGCTTTCTGTCCTGACACATTTTCCCAGAGAGGAATCGACTTCTGTCTGGAATTCTGGGCTGAAAAACGGCCCTTTCCTGGACCCGCACAGGGTATGCTCCGTCGAGCTTTGCACCCAGGGAAAAGGTGGCAGCCTTGGGCTCTCAGGTGCCAATGATGGGGCCCAATTAGCATTACAAAATGCACAATGGCTTTGTCTCCTGGTGCATTTTCCCTCTGAGGAATCATCATAGGTCTGGAATTCTGGGCTGAAAAATGGCACTTTCCCGGACCCGCAAGTGGAACGCTTCGTCGAGCTTTGCGCCCAGGGAAAAGATGGCAGCCTTGGGCTCTCAGGTGTCAATTTTGGGGCCCCATTAACCCTAGAAAAGGCACAATTGCTTTCTTCCCTGGCACCTTTTCCCTGGGAGAAATCTTCATCGGCCTCGAATTCTGGGATGAGAAACAGCACATTCCTGGACCTGCAAGTGGCACGCACCGTCGAGCTTTGCGCTCAGGGAAAAGGTTGCAGCCTTTGGCTCTCAGGTGCCAATGATGGAGCCCCATTAATCCTAGAAAAGGCACAATCGCTTTCTGTCCTGACACCTTTTCCCAGGGAGGAATCTTCATCGGTCTGGAATTCTGGAATGAGAAACGGCAATTTCCCGGACCCTCACGTAGCACGCATGGTCGAGCTTTGCGCCCAGGGTATAGGAGGCAACCTTGGGCTCTCAGGTGCCAATGATGGGGCTCGATTAACCCTAGAAATGGAACAATCGCTTTCTGTCCTGGGAGCCTCTTCCCAGTGAGGAGTCTTCATCCGTCTGGAATTGAGGGCTGAAAAACGGCACTTTCCCGGACAAGAAAATGGTACGTCCCGTTGATGATTGTGCCCACGGAAAAGGTGGCAGCCTTGAACTCTGAGGTGCCAATGATGGGGCACCATTGACCCTAGAAAAGGACAATTCGATTTCTGACCTGGCACCTTTTCCCTGGGAGGTGTCTTCGTCCGTCTGGAATTCTGGGCTGAAAAATGGCACTTCCCCGGACCCACAAGTGGCACGCGCCGTCGACATTTGCGCCCAGGCAAAAGGTGGCAGCCTTGGGCTCTCAGGTGCCAATGATGGGGCCCCGTTAACGCTAGATAAATAACACTTGCTTTCTGTCCTGGCACCTTTTCCCTGGGAGGAATCTTCGTCCGTCTGGAAATCTGGGTTCAAAAATGGCACTGCCCCAAACCCGCACAAGGTACACACCGTCGAGCTTTGCGCCCAGGGAAAAGGGGGCAGCCTTGGGCTCTCAGGTGCCAATGATGGTGCCCCATTACCCCTACAAAAGGCACAATGGCTTTCTGTCCTGGCACCTTTTCCCAGGGAGGAATCTTCATCGGTTTGGAATTCTTGTCTGAGAATCGGCACTTTCCTGGACCCGCAAGTGGAACGCACCATCGAGCTTTGCGTCCAGGGAAAAGGTGGCAGTCTTGGGCTCTCAGGTGCCAATGATGGGACCCATTACCTTTACAAAAAGCACAATGGCTTTCTGTCCTTGCACCTTTTCCCTGGGAGGAGTCTTCATTGGTCTTGAATTCTGGGCTGTAAAATGGCAATTTCTGGGACCAGCACGTGGCACGCACTGTCGTGCTTTGCGCCCAGGGAAAAGGAGGCAACCTCTGGCTCTCAGATGCCAATGACGGGCCCCCATTAACACTAGAAATGGAACAATCGCTTTCTGTCCTGGGAGCCCTTTCCCTGGGAGGAGTCGTCAGCCCTCTGGAATCCTGGGCTGAACAAAGCACTTTCTCTGACCTCCACGTGGCGGGCACCATCTAGCTTTGCGCCCAGGGAAAAGGTGGCAGCCTTGGGCTCTCAGGTGCCAATGATGGGGCCCCATTACCCCTAGAAAAAGAACAATGGCTTTCTCTCCTGGCACCTTTTCCCAGGGAGGAATCTTCATTGGTCTGGAATTCTGGGCTGAAAACGGCTCTTTCCCTTACCCGCATGTGGCACGCACCGTCGAGCTTTGTGCCCAGGGAAAAAGTGGCAGCCCTGGGCTTTCAGCTGCCAATTTTGGGGCCCCATTAACCCTAGAAAAGGCACAATCGCTTTCTGTCCTGGCACCTTTTCTTAGGGAGAAATCTTCGCTGGTCTGGAATTCTGGGATGAGAAACGGCACATTCCCGGACTTGCAAGTGGCACGCTGTCCTAGTTCAGCTGGAGGGACCAGCTAACCCTGGGTGGTGGTGATCAAACCTGTGTATTCCACCCCCTCTATTCATTCCCCAAGGACAATGGGCCATTAGCAGCAGCTGCCCAGGGAGCCATTATCACTTCACACCCAGCCTGAGGGGGGCGGAGCTGCTAATGGGCCATCAACAGCTCAACAACCCCTGGCTCCCAGAGTTTATCACCCATTGTGTGAGTCCCCGCCCAGGGGGAGGGACTGAGTGCTCCCTGAGGGTACATAAGTGGTGGGTAAGAAGACCTCAGGACCTTCTCGTCGGATCCAGAGCAGCAGCAGGACCTCGACAGCAGGAGATCACCGCTCTCGCCCAGACCACAGCCCTCGCCTGCACCAACAGGTTTTTCTTTTCCTTTTGCTCTGGACTTGGGGGAGCCACAGGGGGTCTCAGCACAAGGGCAAACAAACCCCCTTGGGTTTGTGCCCCAGGACACTGGGTTATACTGCTGGGGTATTGTGAGTTGAAAGCAATTTCCCTTGTGTGTCAGTGTTGTTATAATAATATTATTATTAAATTTTAGCTCTGACTTATAATCTCTCTCGTGGTGAGTTCATTTTCCCTTGCTGGTTCACCTTCAAACCAGCACATCTTTTGGCGCCCAACGTGGGGCACGAGAGAGAAGTCAGAACTACAATTTCATTTTGTGTATTTGGGTACAGAAACTCCCTGACTACCATGTTGCTTGATGTATTCATGTGGATGGTGTATCTGGGCCTGTTCATATTTCGACACATGGGGAACCATGTGCCTGTTTTGATGCTCTCTTTAATACCAGGGAGAAGGATCAAAATTGCTTTATTAATATACTATGTTTATGTTGTCATAACATCAGAAGCAATGAATTTCATTGTGAATGTATATTCAGTCTGGTGTGCCTGTCCTGGTTTGGGTTGTTACCTCTGGGGTCTCATTAAAAATAGCACCCAGACTGTGGGGAAAACAGGCGGAGATGGTTACTTCCACCTTTTCACCTCTGCTACAACAATCATTGAAAATATTGAGCTTCCTTTTGATGTTAGGGACAGCATAATCTTGCTGTTAGTGTTGCTTTGTCTCCTCTGTACTGTATACACCATGTTTAGGGTCAGAACTGGGCTCTCTAAGGAGACTTGCTGGAGGCCTGCCCTGGGAGCGGATGATGTTGAGTGGCACGGGAAGTGGGAAGATATGGGCCAGTATTTGGAGACCTTCTCTCCCCAAATGATCTGGAAATTCACCCCGGAACAACTGCAGGACCCTGCCAAAATGCTAAGCTATGTGAAAGGAAGATGCTCTGGTAGTCCCAGAGATGTGCAGCTCACAGCAACCTGCTGGGCCCTGGCCACTGCCTACCGCACACTGCTTGGTGTGGTACAGCATCATCAGGAGGAGGAGAAAAGGAGCAAATCCACAGGCACCATGTCCACCCAGACCATGACTGAGCCAGAGAGGAAGAGAGATACATCAACTAGCGCCATGTCCACCCAAACCATGACTGAGCCAGAGAGGAAGAGAGATACATCAACTAGCGCCATGTCCACCCAAACCATGACTGAGTCAGAGAGGAAGAGAGATACATCAACTAGCGCCATGTCCACCCAGACCATGACTGAGCCAGAGAGGAAGAGAGATACATCAACCAGCACCATGTCCACACAAACCATGGAGGAGCCAGAAGGACAACAGAAACCGATAGCAGTTGCCCCTGTCCAGAAAAGAAAATCAAAGACCAAATCAGTTCGTATAGTGCATGACGAGGAAGAGTCAGGACCTTCATCTCAAGCAGAAGAAATGGAGCCAGAAATAATCACCCGGTCCCTATCCCTGGGAGAGCTGCGTGAGCTCCGGAGAGAGTTCACACGACAGGCAAATGAGTCCATCTTGACCTGGCTACTTCGAATCTGGGATGCTGCAGCCAATGATACCATTCTAGATGGGAGTGAGGCAAGGCAGCTGGGATCCCTGTCTCGAGATGTTGTCATTGATCAGGGCATTGGAAAGAGACAGGAAACTCTCAGCCTCTGGCGGCGACTGTTGTCAAGCGTGAGGGAGAGATATCTTTGTAAGGAGGACCTCCACGTACAGCAAGGACAGTGGAACACGATGGAACAAGGTATCCGGTGCTTAAGGGAATTAGCCGTACTGGAGATAATCTTTTCAGAGGATGAGAGATTCCCTAAAAGTCCAGATGGTGTCCAGTGCACATCCCAGATGTGGTTAAAATTTGCACGACTTGGGCCAGAAATGTATTCTCGCTACCTTGCAACATTGCAGTGGAGAGAGGGAGAAGACAAGGTGGGTGCACTGGTCAGCAAACTCAGGATTTATGAAGACACTGTCACTGCTCCATTACGAGCCCATGTCTCAGCTGTGGAAACAAAACTGGCTGAACTGGAAGAGAAGATTAAGGAAGGACTCTTCCATATCTCTCCAGAACAAACAAGAGTCTCCGCCATCAGAAGCAGGCGTCTTCCAGCTAAGGAGAAAGGGTACACTCCACGCGGCAATCTGTGGTTTTACCTCCATGAGCATGGAGAAGATATGAGGAAGTGGGATGGGAAACCCACCTCTTCCTTAGCAGCTCGGGTACGTGAATTGCAAAGAGGCACAACTAACACAGGGAATTCTTCAAGGTTGAAGGCTGCTCCGGTCTCTCGTGGGCAAGGCTCCAGACAGTATAGGAATGATGATGTTATGCCCGATCCTCTTGAAGGAACCTCCCGGTCATATTCCCAGGGAGAGCGCAGTGAATACCATGACCAGAACTAGGGGGGCCCTGCCTCTAGCCAGGTAGAGGAGAGGGACAATCGGGTTTATTGGACTGTGTGGATTCGGTGGCCTGGCTCATCAGACCCACAGAAATACAAAGCTTTAGTGGACACTGGCGCACAATGCACGTTGATGCCATCAGGATACGTCAGGGCAGAATCCATCTCTCTTTCTGGGGTAACAGGGGGATCCCAACAGCTGACTGTACTGGAAGCTGAAGTCAGCTTGACTGGGAAGGAATGGCATAGACACCCCATTGTGACTGGTCCAGAAGCCCCATGTATCCTTGGCATAGACTACCTAAGGAATGGATATTTCAAAGACCCAAAGGGACTGCGTTGGGCCTTTGGCATAGCTGCTGTGGAGACAGAGGAAATCAGACAGCTGAGCACCTTGCCTGGCCTCTCAGAGGACCCTTCTGCTGCAGGACTGCTGAAAGTTGAAGAACAATTGGTACCGCTGGCCACAGCCACAGTGCACCGTCGGCAATACCGCACTGACCGAGACTCTGTGACCCCCATACACAAGATGATTCGTGAGCTGGAGAGCCAAGGGGTGGTCAGCAAGACTCACTCACCCTTTAATAGCCCCATATGGCCAGTACGAAAGTCCAGTGGAGAGTGGAGGCTGACGGTGGATTACCGTGGTCTCAATGAGGTCACACCCCCCCTGAGTGCCGCTGTGCCGGACATGCTGGAGCTTCAGTATGAGCTGGAGTCCAAGGCAGCCAAGTGGTATGCCACCATCGACATTGCCAATGCCTTTTTCTCCATTCCGTTGGCAGCAGAGTGCAGGCCGCAGTTCGCTTTCACCTGGAAGGGGGTGCAGTACACCTGGAATCGACTGCCCCAGGGGTGGAAACACAGTCCCACCATTTGCCATGGACTGATCCAGACTGCATTGGAAAAGGGTGAGGCTCCAGAACATCTACAGTACATCGATGACATCATTGTATGGGGGAACACAGCAGGGGAGGTTTATGAGAAAGGAAAGAAGATAATCCAGATTCTCCTAAGAGCTGGTTTTGCCATTAAACGAAGTAAGGTCAAGGGACCTGCTCAGGAAATTCAGTTCCTAGGAGTGAAGTGGCAAGACGGGCGTCGTCAGATTCCAACAGAGGTGATCAACAAAATAGCAGCTATGTCCCCACCGACCAGCAAGAAGGAAACTCAGGCTTTCCTAGGCGCCGTGGGCTTTTGGAGGATGCATATCCCTGAGTACAGTCAGATTGTAAGCCCTCTCTACCTTGTGACACGGAAGAAAAATGATTTCCAGTGGGGCCCTGAACAACAACAAGCCTTTGAGCAGATTAAACAGGAGATTACCCATGCAGTAGCCCTTGGGCCAGTCAGGACAGGACAGGATGTGAAGAATGTGCTCTACACTGCAGCCGGGGAGAATGGCCCATCCTGGAGCCTCTGGCAGAAAGTACCTGGGGAGACTCGAGGACGACCGCTGGGATTCTGGAGCCGGGGATACAAAGGATCTGAGGCCAGCTACACCCCAACTGAGAAAGAGATCCTGGCAGCGTATGAAGGAGTTCGAGCTGCCTCAGAAGTGATTGGCACTGAGGCACAGCTCATCCTGGCACCCCGACTACCAGTGTTGGGCTGGATGTTCAAAGGAAAAGCTCCTTCTACCCATCACGCCACTGATGCCACATGGAGTAAGTGGATCGCTCTGATCACACAGCGAACCCGGATAGGGAATCCTAATCGCCCTGGGATTTTGGAAATCATCACCAACTGGCCGGAAGGTGAGAGTTTCGGATTGTCCTCTGAAGAAGAAGAGGAGCAGGTGACACGAGCTGAGGAGGCCCCACCATATAACCAGCTACCAGAAGAGGAGAAGCGATATGCTCTCTTCACAGATGGCTCCTGCCGCATTGTAGGGACAAGCCGGAAATGGAAAGCAGCTGTATGGAGTCCTACACATCGAGTTGCAGAAGCGACTGAAGGACAAGGTGGATCAAGTCAGGTCGCAGAGCTGAAAGCTGTTCAGCTGGCTTTGGATATCGCCGAACGAGAGAAGTGGCCAAGACTCTACCTTTACACTGACTCGTGGATGGTGGCCAATGCTCTGTGGGGATGGCTGGAGCGCTGGAGAAAGGCCGGCTGGCAGCGCAAAGGGAAACCCATCTGGGCGGCTGAGATGTGGCAGGACATCGCTGCCCGGGTAGAGAAGCTGAGTGTGAAGGTCCGTCACGTAGATGCTCATGTACCCAAGAGCCGGGCTAATGAGGAGCATCGTAACAACGAGCAGGTGGATCGAGCTGCCAGGATTGAAGTCTCTCAGGTAGATCTGGATTGGCAGCATAAAGGTGAATTGTTTCTAGCCCAATGGGCCCATGATGCTTCTGGTCATCAGGGCAGAGATACGACATACAGATGGGCTCGTGACCGAGGGGTGGATCTAACTATGGACAGTGTCTCACAGGTTATCCATGACTGTGACACATGTGCTGCCATCAAGCAGGCCAAGCGGGTGAAGCCTCTATGGTATGGTGGGCGGTGGTCGAAATACAGGTATGGGGAAGCCTGGCAAGTTGACTACATCACACTTCCCCAAACACGCCAAGGCAAGCGCTACGTGCTGACCATGGTAGAGGCAACCACTGGATGGCTGGAGACATACCCTGTATCTCACGCCACTGCCCGGAATACCATCCTGGGCCTTGAGAAACAAGTCCTGTGGAGACACGGCACACCAGAAAGAATAGAGTCTGACAACGGCACCCACTTCAAGAACAGCCTCATAGACACCTGGGCCAGAGAGCACGGCATTGAGTGGGTGTATCATATCCCCTACCATGCTCCAGCTGCCGGGAAAGTTGAGCGATGTAATGGACTGCTGAAAACAACCTTGAAGGCGTTGGGTGGGGGAACTTTCAAACACTGGGAGCTGCATTTGGCAAAGGCCACCTGGTTGGTCAACACCCGGGGCTCCATCAATCGAGCTGGCCCTGCCCAATCAGAACTCTTGAATACTGTAGATGGAGATAAAGTCCCTGTGGTCCATATGAGAGGTATGTTAGGAAAGACTGTTTGGGTTAGTCCCACCTCAAACAAAGGCAAACCCACCCGAGGGATTGTCTTTGCTCAAGGACCTGGTTGCACTTGGTGGGTAATGCAAAAAGATGGAGAAACACGTTGTGTACCACAAGGGGACCTAATTTTGAGCGAGAAGAGTTTGTAATGTTTCATTGTATATATGTGTATATATATGTATAGGTAAAAAGGGGGTTAATTTGGGAATGACTAGATGGAGTGGAATAAGGGGTGGATAATGTCCTAGTTCAGCTGGAGGGACCAGCTAACCCTGGGTGGTGGTGATCAAACCTGTGTATTCCACCCCCTCTATTCATTCCCCAAGGACAATGGGCCATTAGCAGCAGCTGCCCAGGGAGCCATTATCACTTCACACCCAGCCTGAGGGGGGCGGAGCTGCTAATGGGCCATCAACAGCTCAACAACCCCTGGCTCCCAGAGTTTATCACCCATTGTGTGAGTCCCCGCCCAGGGGGAGGGACTGAGTGCTCCCTGAGGGTACATAAGTGGTGGGTAAGAAGACCTCAGGACCTTCTCGTCGGATCCAGAGCAGCAGCAGGACCTCGACAGCAGGAGATCACCGCTCTCGCCCAGACCACAGCCCTCGCCTGCACCAACAGGTTTTTCTTTTCCTTTTGCTCTGGACTTGGGGGAGCCACAGGGGGTCTCAGCACAAGGGCAAACAAACCCCCTTGGGTTTGTGCCCCAGGACACTGGGTTATACTGCTGGGGTATTGTGAGTTGAAAGCAATTTCCCTTGTGTGTCAGTGTTGTTATAATAATATTATTATTAAATTTTAGCTCTGACTTATAATCTCTCTCGTGGTGAGTTCATTTTCCCTTGCTGGTTCACCTTCAAACCAGCACACACGCGCCGTCGACATTTGCGCCCAGGGAAAAGGTGGCAGCCTTGGGCTCTCAGGTGCCAAAGATGAGGTCCCATTACCCCTAGAAAAGGCACAATGGCTTTCTGTCCTGACACCTTTTCCCAGAAAGGAATTGACTTCCGTCTGGAATTCTGGGCTGAAAAACGGCCCTTTCCCGGACCTGCACAGGGTATGCACCGTCGAGCTTTGCACCCAGGGAAAAGGTGGCAGCCTTGGGCTCTCAGGTGCCAATGATGGGGCCCAATTAGCATTACAAAATACACAATGGCTTTGTCTCCTGGTACCTTTTCCCAGGGAGGAATCTTCATAGGTCTGGAATTCTGGGCTGAAAAATGGCACTTTCCCGGACCCGCACGTGGAACGCTTCGTCGAGATTTGCGCCCAGGGAAAAGGTGGCAGCCTTGGGCTCTCAGGTGTCCATTTTGGGGCCCCATTAACCCTAGAAAAGGCACAATTGCTTTCTGTCCAGGAACCTTTCCCTGGGAGAAATCTTCATCGGCCTCGAATTCTGGGATGAGAAACAGCACATTCCTGGACCCGCAAGTGGCACGCATCGTCGAGCTTTGCGCTCAGGGAAAAGGTTGCAGCCTTCGGCTCTCAGGTGTCAATGATGGAGCCCCATTAACCCTAGAAAAGGAACAATCGCTTTCTGTCCTGACACCTTTTCCCAGGGAGGAATCTTCATCGGTCTGGAATTCTGGAATGAGAAACGGCAATTTCCCGGATACTCACTTAGTATGCATGGTCGAGCTTTGCGCCCAGGGTATAGGAGGCAACCTTGGGCTCTCAGGTGCCAATGATGGAGCCCGATTAACCCTAGAAATGGAACAATTGCTTTCTTTCCTGGGAGCCTCTTCCCTGTGAGGAGTCTTCATCCGTCTGGAATTCAGGGCTGAAAAACGGCACTTTCCCAGAAAAGAAAGTGGTATGTGCCGTTGATGTTTGCGCCCACGGAAAAGGTGGCAGCCTTGAACTCTGAGGTGCCAATGATGGGGCACCATTGACCCTAGAAAAGGACAATTCGATTTCTGACCTGGCACCTTTTCCCTGGGAGGTGTCTTCGTCCGTCTGGAATTCTGGGCTGAAAAATGGCACTTCCCCGGAACCGCAAGTGGCACGCGCCGTCGACATTTGCGCCCAGGCAAAAGGTGGCAGCCTTGGGCTCTCAGGTGCCAATGATGGGGCCCCGTTAACACTAGAAAAATAACACTTGCTTTCTGTCCTGGCACCTTTTCCCTGGGAGGTGTCTTCGTCCGTCTGGAATTCTGGGCTGAAAAATGGCACTTCCCCGGAACCGCAAGTGGCATGCGCCGTCGACATTTGCGCCCAGGGAAAAGGTGGCAGCCTTGGGCTCTCAGGTGCCAAAGATGAGGTCCCATTACCCCTAGAAAAGGCACAATGGCTTTTTCTCCTGACACCTTTTCCCAGAGAGGAATTGATTTCCGTCTGGAATTCTGGGCTGAAAAACGGCCCTTTCCTGGACCAGCACAGGGTATGCACCGTCGAGCTTTGCACCCAGGGAAAAGGTGGCAGCCTTGGGCTCTCAGGTGCCAATGATGGGGCCCAATTAGCATTACAAAATGCACAATGGCTTTGTCTCCTGGTGCATTTTCCCTCTGAGGAATCTTCATAGGTCTGGAATTCTGGGCTGAAAAATGGCACTTTCCCGGACCCGCAAGTGGAACGCTTCGTCGAGCTTTGCGCCCAGGGAAAAGGTGGCAGCCTTGGGCTTTCAGGTGTCAATTTTGGGGCCCCATTAACCCTAGAAAAGGCACAATTGCTTTCTGCCCTGGCACCTTTTCCCTGGGAGAAATCTTCATCGGCCTCGAATTCTGGGATGAGAAACAGCACATTCCTGGACCCGCAAGTGGCACGCACCGTCGAGCTTTGCGCTCAGGGAAAAGGTTGCAGCCTTTGGCTCTCAGGTGCCAATGATGGAGCCCCATTAATCCTAGAAAAGGCACAATCGCTTTCTGTCCTGACACCTTTTCCCAGGGAGGAATCTTCATCGGTCTGGAATTGAGGGCTGAAAAACGGCACTTTCCCGGACAAGAAAATGGTACGTCCCGTTGATGATTGTGCCCACGGAAAAGGTGGCAGCCTTGAACTCTGAGGTGCCAATGATGGGGCACCATTGACCCTAGAAAAGGACAATTCGATTTCTGACCTGACACCTTTTCCCTGGGAGGTGTCTTCGTCCGTCTGGAATTCTGGACTGAAAAATGGCACTTCCCCGGACCCACAAGTGGCACGCGCCGCCGACATTTGCGCCCAGGCAAAAGGTGGCAGCCTTGGGCTCTCAGGTGCCAATGATGGGGCCCCGTTAACGCTAGATAAATAACACTTGCTTTCTGTCCTGGCACCTTTTCCCTGGGAGGAATCTTCGTCCGTCTGGAAATCTGGGTTCAAAAATGGCACTGCCCCAAACCCGCACAAGGTACACACCGTCGAGCTTTGCGCCCAGGGAAAAGGGGGCAGCCTTGGGCTCTCAGGTGCCAATGATGGGGCCCCATTACCCCTACAAAAGGCACAATGGCTTTCTGTCCTGGCACCTTTTCCCAGGGAGGAATCTTCATCGGTTTGGAATTCTGGTCTGAGAATCGGCACTTTCCTGGACCCGCAAGTGGAACGCACCATCGAGCTTTGCGTCCAGGGAAAAGGTGGCAGTCTTGGGCTCTCAGGTGCCAATGATGGGACCCATTACCTTTACAAAAAGCACAATGGCTTTCTGTCCTGGCACCTTTTCCCTGGGAGGAGTCTTCATTGGTCTGGAATTCTGGGCTGTAAAATGGCAATTTCTGGGACCAGCACGTGGCACGCACTGTCGTGCTTTGCGCCCAGGGAAAAGGAGGCAACCTCTGGCTCTCAGATGCCAATGACGGGCCCCCATTAACACTAGAAATGGAACAATCGCTTTCTGTCCTGGGAGCCCTTTCCCTGGGAGGAGTCGTCAGCCGTCTGGAATCCTGGGCTGAACAAAGCACTTTCTCTGACCTGCACGTGGCGGGCACCATCTAGCTTTGCGCCCAGGCAAAAGGTGGCAGCCTTGGGCTCTCAGGTGCCAATGATGGGGCCCCATTACCCCTAGAAAAAGAACAATGGCTTTCTCTCCTGGCACCTTTTCCCAGGGAGGAATCTTCATTGGTCTGGAATTCTGGGCTGAAAACGGCTCTTTCCCTTACCCGCATGTGGCACGCACCGTCGAGCTTTGCGCCCAGGGAAAAAGTGGCAGTCCTGGGCTCTCAGCTGCCAATTTTGGGGCCCCATTAACCCTAGAAAAGGCACAATCGCTTTCTGTCCTGGCACCTTTTCCCAGGGAGAAATCTTCGCTGGTCTGGAATTCTGGGATGAGAAACGGCAATTTCCCAAATTCTCACTTAGCATGCATGGTCGAGCTTTGCTCCCCGGGTATAGGAGGCAACCTTGGGCTCTCAGGTGCCAATGATGGGGCTCGATTAACCCTAGAAATGGAACAATCGCTTTCTGTCCTGGGAGCCTCTTCCCAGTGAGGAGTCTTCATCCGTCTGGAATTGAGGGCTGAAAACCGGCACTTTCCCGGACAAGAAAGTGGTACGCGCCGTTGATGTTTGCGCCCACGGAAAAGGTGGCAGCCTTGAACTCTCAGGTGCCAATGATGGGGCACCATTGACCCTAGAAAAGGACAATTCGATTTCTGACCTGGCACCTTTTCCCTGGGAGGTGTCTTCGTCCGTCTGGAATTCTGGGCTGAAAAATGGCACTTCCCCGGACCCGCAAGTGGCACGTGCCGTCGACATTTGCGCCCAGGCAAAAGGTGGCAGCCTTGGGCCCTCAGGTGCCAATGATGGGGCCCTGTTAACACTAGAAAAATAACACTTGCTTTCTGTCCTGGCACCTTTTCCCAGGGAGGAATCTTCGTCCGTCTGGAAATCTGGGTTCAGAAATGGCACTGCCCCAAACCCGCACAAGGTACACACCGTCGAGCTTTGCGCCCAGGGAAAAGGGGGCAGCCTTGGGCTCTCAGCTGCCAATGATGGTGCCCCATTACCCCTACAAAAGGCACAATGGCTTTCTGTCCTGGCACCTTTTCCCAGGGAGGAATCTTCATCGGTTTGGAATTCTTGTCTGAGAATCGGCACTTTCCTGGACCCGCAAGTGGAACGCACCATCGAGCTTTGCGTCCAGGGAAAAGGTGGCAGTCTTGGGCTCTCAGGTGCCAATGATGGGGCCCCATTACCTTTACAAAAAGCACAATGGCTTTCTGTCCTGGCACCTTTTCCCTGGGAGGAGTCTTCATTGGTCTGGAATTCTGGGCTGTAAAATGGCACTTTCTGGGACCAGCACGTGGCACGCACTGTCGTGCTTTGCGCCCAGGGAAAAGGAGGCAACCTCTGGCTCTCAGATGCCAATGACGGGCCCCCATTAACCCTAGAAAAAGAACAATCGCTTTCTGTCCTGGGAGCCCTTTCCCTGGGAGGAGTCGTCATCCGTCTGGAATCCTGGGCTGAACAAAGCACTTTCTCTGACCTGCACGTGGCAGGCACCATCTAGCTTTGCGCCCAGGGAAAAGGTGGCAGCCTTGGGCTCTCAGGTGCCAATGATGGGTCCCCGTTAACACTAGATAAATAACAATCGCTTTCTGTCCTGGCACCTTTTCCCTGGGAGGAATTTTCGTCCGTCTGGAATTCTGGGCTGAAAAACGGCACTTCCCCGGACCCGCAAGTGGAACGCACCGTCGAGCTTTGTGTCCAGACAAAAGGTGGCAGCCTTGGTCTCTCAGGTGCCAATGACGGGCCCCATTACCCCTAGAAAAAGAACAATGGCTTTCTCTCCTGGCACCTTTTCCCTGGGAGGAATCTTCATTGGTCTGGAATTATGGCTGAAAACGGCTCTTTCCCTTACCCTCATGTGGCACGCACCGTCGAGCTTTGCGCCCAGGGAAAAGGTGGCAGTCCTGGGCTCTCAGCTGCCAATTTTGGGGCCCCATCAACCCTAGAAAAGGCACAATTGCTTTCTGTCCAGGCACCTTTTCCCAGGGAGGAATCTTCATCGGTCTGGAATTCTGGGATGAGAAACAGCACATTCCTGGACCCGCAAGTGGCACGCACCGTCGAGCTTTGCGCTCAGGGAAAAGGTTGCAGCTTTGGGCTCTCAGGTGCCAATGATGGGGCCCCATTACCTTTACAAAAAGCACAATGGCTTTCTGTCCTGGCACCTTTTCCCTGGGAGGAGTCTTCATTGGTCTGGAATTCTGGGCTGTAAAATGGCACTTTCTGGGACCAGCACGTGGCACGCACTGTCGTGCTTTGCGCCCAGGGAAAAGGAGGCAACCTCTGGCTCTCAGATGCCAATGACGGGCCCCGATTAACACTAGAAATGGAACAATCGCTTTCTGTCCTGGCACCTTTTCCCTGGGAGGAATCTTCATTGGTCTGGAATTCTGGGCTGAAAACGGCTCTTTCCCTTACCAGCATGTGGCACGCACCGTCGAGCTTTGCGCCCAGGAAAAAGGTGGCAGCCCTGGGCTCTCAGCTGCCAATTTTGGGGCCCCATTAACCCTAGAAAAGGCACAATCACTTTCTGTCCTGGCACCTTTTCCCAGGGAGAAATCTTCGCTGGCCTGGAATTCTGGGATGAGAAACGGCACATTCCCGGACTTGCAAGTGGCACGCGCCGTCGACATTTGCGCCCAGGGAAAAGGTGGCAGCCTTGGGCTCTCAGGTGCCAAAGATGAGGTCCCATTACCCCTAGAAAAGGGACAACGGCTTTCTCTCCTGACACATTTTCCCAGAGAGGAATCGACTTCTGTCTGGAATTCTGGGCTGAAAAACGGCCCTTTCCTGAACCCGCACAGGGTATGCTCCGTCGAGCTTTGCACCCAGGGAAAAGGTGTCAGCCTTGGGCTCTCAGGTGCCAATGATGGGGCCCAATTAGCATTACAAAATACACAATGGCTTTGTCTCCTGGTACCTTTTCCCAGGGAGGAATCTTCATAGGTCTGGAATTCTGGGCTGAAAAATGGCACTTTCCCGGACCCGCACGTGGAACGCTCCGTCGAGCTTTGCGCTCAGGGAAAAGGTTGCAGCCTTGTGCGCTCAGGTGTCAATTTTGGGGCCCCATTAACCCTAGAAAAGGCACAATTGCTTTCTGTCCAGGCACCTTTTCCCTGGGAGAAATCTTCATCGGCCTCGAATTCTGGGATGAGAAACAGCACATTCCTGGACCCGCAAGTCGCACGCACCGTCGAGCTTTGCGCCCAGGGAAAAAGTGGCAGCCCTGGGCTCTCAGCTGCCAATTTTGGGGCCCCATTAACCCTAGAAAAGGCACAAGCGCTTTCTGTCCTGGCACCTTTTCCCAGGGAGAAATCTTCGCTGGCCTGGAATTCTGGGATGAGAAACGGCACATTCCCGGACTTGCAAGTGGCACGCGCCGTCGACATTTGCGCCCAGGGAAAAGGGGGCAGCCTTGAGCTCTCAGGTGCCAATGATGGGGCCCAATTAGAATTACAAAATACACAATGGCTTTGTCTCCTGGTACCTTTTCCCAGGGAGGAATCTTCATAGGTCTGGAATTCTGGGCTGAAAAATGGCACTTTCCCGGACCCGCACGTATAACGCTCCGTCGAGCTTTGCGCCCAGGGAAAAGGGGACAGCCTTGGGCTCTCAGGTGTCAATTTTGGGGCCCCATTAACTCTAGAAAAGGCACAATTGCTTTCTGTCCTGGCACCTTTTCCCTGGGAGAAATCTTCATTGGCCTCGAATTCTGGGATGAGAAACAGCACATTCCTGGACCCGCAAGTGGCACGCACCTTTGAGTTTTGCGCTCAAGGAAAAGCATGCAGCTTTCGGCTCTCAGGTGTCAATGATGGAGACCCATTAACCCTAGAAAAGGAACAATCGCTTTCTGTCCTGGCACCTTTTCTCAGGGAGGAATCCTCATCGGTCTGGAATTCTGGAATGAGAAACGGCAATTTCCCGGACCCTCACGTAGCACGCATGGTCGAGCTTTGCGCCCAGGATATAGGAGGCAGCCTTGGGCTCTCAGCTGCCAATGATGGTGCCCCATTACCCCTACAAAAGGCACAATGGCTTTCTGTCCTGGCGCCTTTTCCCAGGGAGCAATCTTCATCGGTTTGGAATTCTGGTCTGAGAATCGGCATTTCCTGGACCCGCAAGTGGAACGCACCATCGAGCTTTGCGTCCAGGGAAAAGGTGGCAGTCCTGGGCTCTCAGGTGCCAATGATGGGGCCCCATTACCTTTACAAAAAGCACAATGGCTTTCTGTCCTGGCACCTTTTCCCTGGGAGGAGTCTTCATTGGTCTGGAATTCTGGGCTGTAAAATGGCACTTTCTGGGACCAGCACGTGGCACGCACTGTCGTGCTTTGCGCCCAGGGAAAAGGAGGCAACCTCTGGCTCTCAGATGCCAATGACGGGCCCCCATTAACACTAGAAATGGAACAATCGCTTTCTGTCCTGGGAGCCTTTTCCCTGGGAGGAGTCGTCAGCCGTCTGGAATCCTGGGCTGAACAAAGCACTTTCTCTGACCTGCACGTGGCAGGCACCATCTAGGTTTGCGCCCAGGGAAAAGGTGGCAGCCTTGGGCTCTCAGGTGCCAACGATGGGTCCCCGTTAACACTAGATAAATAACAGTCGCTTTCTGTCCTGGCACCTTTTCCCTGGGAGGAATTTTCGTCCGTCTGGAATTCTGGGCTGAAAAATGGCACTTCCCCGGACCTGCAAGTGGAATGCACCGTCGAGCTTTGCACCCAGGCAAAAGGTGGCAGCCTTGGGTTCTCAGGTGCCAATGATGGGGCCCCATTACCCCTAGAAAAAGAACAATCGCTTTCTGTCCTGGCACCTTTTCCCTGGGAGGAATCTTCATCCGTCTGGAATTCTGGGCTGAAAACGGCTCTTTCCCTTACCCGCATGTGGCACGCACCGTCGAGCTTTGCGCCCAGGGAAAAGGTGGCAGCCCTGGGCTCTCAGCTGCCAATTTTGGGGCCCCATTAACCCTAGAAAAGGCACAAGCGCTTTCTGTCCTGGCACCTTTTCCCAGGGAGAAATCTTCGCTGGCCTGGAATTCTGGGATGAGAAACGGCACATTCCCGGACTTGCAAGTGGCACGCGCCGTCGACATTTGCGCCCAGGGAAAAGGTGGCAGCCTTGGGCTCTCAGGTGCCACAGATGGGGCCCCATTACGCCTAGAAAAGGCACAATGGCTTTCTGTCTTGACACCTTTTCCCAGAGAGGAATCGACTTCCGTCTGGAATTCTGGGCTGAAAAACGGCCCTTTCCCGGAACCGCACGGGGTATGCACCGTCGAGCTTTGCACCCAGGGAAAAGGTGGCAGCCTTGGGCTCTCAGGTGCCAATGATGGGGCCCAATTAGCATTACAAAATACGCAATGTCTTTGTCTCCTGGTACCTTTTCCCTCTGAGGAATCTTCATAGGTCTGGAATTCTGGGCTGAAAAATGGCACTTTCCCGGACCCGCAGGTGGAACGCTCCGTTGAGCTTTGCGCCCAGGGAAAAGGTGGCAGCCTTGGGCTCTCAGGTGTCAATTTTGGGGCCCATTAACTCAAGAAAAGGCACAATTGCTTTCTGCCCTGGCACCTTTTCCCTGGGAGAAATCTTCATCGGCCTGGAATTCTGGGATGAGAAACAGCACATTCCTGGACCCGCAAGTCGCACGCACCGTCGAGCTTTGCGCTCAGGGAAAAGGTCGCAGCCTTCGGCTCTCAGGTGTCAATGATGGAGCCCGATTAACCCTAGAAAAGGAACAATCGCTTTCTGTCCTGACACCTTTTCCCTGGGAGAAATCTTCATCGGCCTCGAATTCTGGGATGAGAAACAGCACATTCCTGGACCTGCAAGTGGCACGCACCGTCGAGCTTTGCGCTCAGGGAAAAGGTTGCAGCCTTCGGCTCTCAGGTGTCAATGATGGAGCCCCACTAACCCTAGAAAAGGAACAATCCCTTTCTGTCCTGACACCTTTTCCCAGGGAGGAATCTTCA
Organism: Pithys albifrons albifrons; assembly: GCF_047495875.1. Classification (NCBI taxonomy): domain Eukaryota; kingdom Metazoa; phylum Chordata; class Aves; order Passeriformes; family Thamnophilidae; genus Pithys; species Pithys albifrons. The sequence goes on along the minus strand of NC_092480.1, from coordinate 8,039,244 downwards.
TCGGTCTGGAATTCTGGAATGAGAAACGGCAATTTCCCGGACCCTCACGTAGCTCGCATAGTCGAGCTTTGCGCCCAGGGTATGGGGGCAACCTTGGGCTCTCAGGTACCAATGATGGGGCCCAATTAACCCTAGAAATGGAACAATCGCTTTCTGTCCTGGGAGCCTCTTCCCTGTGAGGAGTCTTCATCCGTCTGGAATTGAGGGCTGAAAAACGGCACTTTCCCGGACAAGAAAGTGGTACGCGCCGTTGATGTTTGCGCCCACGGAAAAGGTGGCAGCCTTGAACTCTCAGATGCCAATGATGGGGCACCATTGACCCTAGAAAAGGACAATTCGATTTCTGACCTGGCACCTTTTCCCTGGGAGGTGTCTTCGTCTGTCTGGAATTCTGGGCTGAAACATGGCACTTCCCCGGACCCGCAAGTGGCACGCGCCGTCGACATTTGCGCCCAGGCAAAAGGTGGCAGCCTTGGGCTCTCAGGTGCCAATGATGGGGCCCCGTTAACACTTGCTTTCTGTCCTGGCACCTTTTCCCAGGGAGGAATCTTCGTCCGTCTGGAAATCTGGCTTCAAAAATGGCACTGCCCCAAACCCGCACAAGGTACACATTGTCGAGCTTTGCGCCCAGGGAAAAGGGGACAGCCTTGGGCTCTCAGGTGCCAATGATGGGGCCCCGTTAACACTAGAAAAATAACATTTGCTTTCTGTGCTGGCACCTTTTCCCAGGGAGGAATCTTGGTCCGTCTGGAAATCTGGTTTCAAAAATGGCACTGCCCCAAACCCGCAGAAGGTACACACCGTCAACATTTGCGCCCAGGGAAAAGGTGGCAGCCTTGGGCTCTCAGCTGCCAATGATGGTGTCCCATTACCCCTACAAAAGGCACAATGGCTTTCTGTCCTGGCACCTTTTCCCAGGGAGGAATCTCCATCGGTTTGGAATTCTGGTCTGAGAATCGGCACTTTCCTGGACCCGCAAGTGGAAAGCACCGTCGAGCTTTGTGTCCAGGGAAAAGGGGGCAGCCTTGGTCTCTCAGCTGCCAATGATGGTGCCCCATTACCCCTACAAAAGGCACAATGGCTTTCTGTCCTGGCACCTTTTCCCAGGGAGGAATCTTCATCGGTTTGGAATTCTGGTCTGAGAATCGGCACTTTCCTGGACCCGCAAGTGGAACGCACCGTCAAGCTTTGCGTCCAGGGAAAAGGTGGCAGTCTCGGGCTCTCAGGTGCCAATGATGGGGCCCCATTACCTTTACAAAAAGCACAATGGCTTTCTGTCCTGGCACCTTTTCCCTGGGAGGAGTCTTCATTGGTCTGGAATTCTGGGCTGTAAAATGGCACTTTCTGGGACCAGCACGTGGCACGCACTGTCGTGCTTTGCGCCCAGGGAAAAGGAGGCAACCTCTGGCTCTCAGATGCCAATGACGGGCCCCCATTAACACTAGAAATGGAACAACCGCTTTCTGTCCTGGGAGCCTTTTCCCTGGGAGGAGTCGTCAGCCGTCTGGAATCCTGGGCTGAACAAAGCACTTTCTCTGACCTGCACGTGGCAGGCACCATCTAGCTTTGCGCCCAGGGAAAAGGTGGCAGCCTTGGGCTCTCAGGTGCCAATGATGGGTCCCCGTTAACATTAGATAAATAACAATCGCTTTCTGTCCTGGCACCTTTTCCCTGGGAGGAATTTTCGTCCGTCTGGAATTCTGGGCTGAAAAACGGCACTTCCCCGGACCTGCAAGTGGAAGGCACCGTCGAGCTTTGTGCCCAGGCAAAAGGTGGCAGCCTTGGGCTCTCAGGTGCCAATGATGGGGCCCCATTACCCCTAGGAAAAGCAGAATGGCTTTCTGTCCTTGCACCTTTTCCCTGGGAGGAATCTTCATTGGTCTGGAATTCTGGGCTGAAAATGGCTCTTTCCCTTACCCGCATGTGGCACGCACCGTCGAGCTTTGCGCCCAGGGAAAAAGTGGCAGCCCTGGGCTATCAGCTGCAAATTTTGGGGCCCCATTAACCCTAGAAAAGGCACAATTGCTTTCTGTCCTGGCACCTTTTCCCAGGGAGAAATCTTCGCTGGCCTGGAATTCTGGGATGAGAAACGGCACATTCCCGGACTTGCAAGTGGCACGCGCCGTCGACATTTGCGCCCAGGGAAAAGGTGGCAGCCTTGGGCTCTCAGCTGCCAATTTTGGGGCCCCTTTTCCCCTAGAAAAGGCACAATGGCTTTCTGTCCTGACACCTTTTCCCAGGGAGAAGAATCGACTTCCGTCTGGAATTCTGGGCTGAAAAACAGCCCTTTCCCAGACCAGCACAGGGTATGCACCGTCGAGCTTTGCACCCAGGGAAAAGGTGGCAGCCTTGGGCTCTCAGGTGCCAATGATGGGGCCCAATTAGCATTACAAAATACACAATGGCTTTGTCTCCTGGTACCTTTTCCCTCTGAGGAATCTTCATAGGTCTGGAACTGTGGGCTGAAAAATGGCACTTTCTGAGACCCGCACGTGGAATGCTCCGTCGAGCTTTGCGCCCAGGGAAAAGGTGGCAGCCTTGGGCTCTCAGGTGTCAATTTTGGGGCCCCATTAACCTTAGAAAAGGCACAATTGCTTTCTGCCCTGGCACCTTTTCCCTGGGAGAAATCTTCATCGGCCAGGAATTCTGGGATGAGAAACAGCACATTCCTGGACCCGCAAGTGGCACGCACCGTCGAGCTTTGCGCTCAGGGAAAAGGTTGCAGCCTTCAGCTCTCAGGTGTCAATGATGTAGCCCCATTAACCCTAGAAAAGGAACAATCGCTTTCTGTCCTGACACCTTTTCCCAGGGAGGAATCTTCATCGGTCTGGAATTCTGGAATGAGAAACGGCAATTTCCCGGACCCTCACGTAGCACGCATGGTCGAGCTTTGCGCCCAGGGTATAGGAGGCAACCTTGGGCTCTCAGGTGCCAATGATGGGGCCCGATTAACCCTAGAAATGGAACAATCGCTTTCTGTCCTGGGAGCCTCTTCCCTGTGTGGAGTCTTCATCCGTCTGGAATTGAGGGCTGAAAAACGGCACTTACCCGGACAAGAAAGTGACATGGGCCGTTGATGTTTGCGTCCACGGAAAAGGTGGCAGCCTTGAACTCTGAGGTGCCAATGATGGGGCACCATTGACCCTAGAAAAGGACAATTCGATTTCTGACCTGGCACCTTTTCCCTGGGAGGTGTCTTCGTCCGTCTGGAATTCTGGGCTGAAAAATGGCACTTCCCCGGACCCGCAAGTGGCACGCGCCGTCGACATTTGCGCCCAGGCAAAAGGTGGCAGCCTTGGGCTCTCAGGTGCCAATGATGGGGCCCCGTTAACACTAGATAAATAACACTTGCTTTCTGTCTTGGCACCTTTTCCAGGGAGGAATCTTCGTCCGTCTGGAAATCTGGGTTCAGAAATGGCACTGCCCCAAACCCGCACAAGGTACACACCGTCGAGCTTTGCGCCCAGGGAAAAGGGGGCAACCTTGGGCTCTCAGGTGCCAATGATGGTGCCCCATTACCCCTACAAAAGGCACAATGGCTTTCTGTCCTGGCACCTTTTCCCTGGGAGGAATCTTCATCGGTTTGGAATTCTGGTCTGAGAATCGGCACTTTCCTGGATCCGCAAGAGGAACGCACCATCGAGCTTTGCGTCCAGGGAAAAGGTGGCAGTCTTGGGCTCTCAGGTTCCAATGATGGGGCCCCATTACCTATACAAAAAGCACATTGGCTTTCTGTCCTGGCACCTTTTCCCTGGGAGGAGTCTTCATTGGTCTGGAATTCTGGGCTGTAAAATGGCACTTTCTGGGACCAGCACGTGGCACGCACTGTCGTGCTTTGCGCCCAGGGAAAAGGAGGCAACCTCTGGCTCTCAGATGCCAATGACGGGCCCCAAGAAACCCAAGGCTGCCACCTTTTCCCTGGGCGCAAAGCTAGATGGTGCCTGCCACGTGCAGGTCAGAGAAAGTGCTTTGTTCAGCCCGGGATTCCAGACGGATGACGACTCCTCCCAGGGAAAGGGCTCCCAGGACAGAAAGCGATTGTTCCATTTCTAGTGTTAATGGGGGCCCGTCATTGGCTTCTGAGAGCCAGAGGTTGCCTCCTTTTCCCTGGGCGCAAAGCACGACAGTGCGTGCCACGTGCTGGTCCCAGAAAGTGCCATTTTACAGCCAAGAATTCCAGACCAATGAAGACTCCTCCCAGGGAAAAGGTGCCAAGACAGAAAGCCATTGTGCTTTTTGTAAAGGTAATGGGGCCCCATCATTGGCACCTGAGAGCCCAAGACTACCACCTTTTCCCTGGACGCAAAGCTCGATGGTGCATTCCACTTGCGGGTCCAGGAATGTGCCGATTCTCAGACCAGAATTCCAAGCCGATGAAGATTCCTCCCTGGGAAAAGGTTCCAGGACAGAAAGCCATTGTGCCTTTTGTAGGGGTAATGGGGCACCATCATTGGCACCTGAGAGCCCAAGGCTGCCCCCTTTTCCCTGGGTGCAAAGCTCGACGGTGTGTACCTTGTTCGGGTTTGGGGCAGTGCAATTTTTGAACCCAGATTTCCAGACGGACGAAGATTCCTCCCTGGGAAAAGGTGCCAAGACAGAAAGCAAGTGTTATTTTTCTAGTGTTAACGGGGCCCCATCATTGGCACCTGAGAGCCCAAGGCTGCCACCTTTTGCCTGGGCGCAAATGTCGACGGCGCGTGCCACTTGCGGGTCCGGGGAAGTGCCATTTTTCAGCCCAGAATTCCAGACGGACGAAGACACCTCCCAGGGAAAAGGTGCCAGGTCAGAAATCGAATTGTCCTTTTCTAGGGTCAGTGGTGCCCCATCATTGGCACCTGAGAGTTCAAGGCTGCCACCTTTTCTGTGGGCGCAAACATCAACGGCACGTACCACTTTCTTGTCCGGCTAAGTGCCGTTTTTCAGCCCTGAATTCCTGACGGATGAAGACTCCTCACAGGGAAGAGGCTCCCAGGACAGAAAGCGATTGTTCCATTTCTGGGGTTAATCGGGCCCCATCATTGGCACCTGAGAGCCCAAGGTTGCCTCCTATACCCTGGACGCAAAGCTCAACCATGCGTGCTAAGTGAGGGTCTTGGAAATTGCCGTTTCTCATTCCAGAATTCCAGACCGATGAAGATTCCTCCCTGGGAAAAGGTGTCAGGACAGAAAGCGATTCTTCCTTTTCTAGGGTTAATGGGGCTCCATCATTGACACCTGAGAGCCAAAGGCTGCAACCTTTTCCCTGAGCGCAAAGCTCAACGGTGCGTGCCACTTGCGGGTCCAGGAATGTGCTGTTTCTCATCCCAGAATTCCAGGCCGATGAAGATTTCTCCCAGGGAAAATGTGCCAGGGCAGAAAGCAATTGTGCCTTTTCTAGGGTTAATGGGGCCCCAAAATTGACACCTGAGAGCCCAAGGCTGCCACCTTTTCCCTGGGCGCAAAGCTCGACGGAGCGTTCAACGTGTGGGTCCCAGAAATGCCATTTTTCAGCCCACAATTCCAGACCTATGAAGATTCCTCAGAGGGAAAAGGTACCAGGAGACAAAGCCATTGTGTATTTTGTAATGCTAATTGGGCCCCATCATTGGCACCTGAGAACCCAAGGCTGCCACCTTTTCCCTGGGTGCAAAGCTCGACGGTGCATATCCTGTGGAAGTTTGGGAAAGGGCCGTTTTTCAGCCCAGAATTCCAGACCGAAGTCGATTCCTCTCTGGGAAAAGGTGTCAGGACAAAAAGCCATTGTGCCTTTTCTAGGGGTAATGGGGCCCCATCTTTGGCACCTGAGAGCCCAAGGCTGCCACATTTTCCCTAGGCGCAGATGTCGACGGCGCGTGCCACTTGCAAGTCCGGGAATGTGCCGTTTCTCATCCCAGAATTCCAGGCCAGCGAAGATTTCTCCCAGGGAAAAGGTGCCAGGACAGAAAGCGATTGTTCTTTTTCTAGGAGTAATTGGGCCCCATCATTGGCACCTGAGAGCCCAAGGCTGCCACCTTTTGCCTGGGCACAAAGCTCGACGGTGCGTTCCACTTGCAGGTCCGGGGAAGTGCCGTTTTTCAGCCCAGAATTCCAGACGGACGAAAATTCCTCCCTTGGAAAAGGTGCCAGGACAGAAAGCAAGTGTTATTTTTCTAGTGTTAACGGGGACCCATCGTTGCCACCTGAGAGCCCAAGGCTGCCACCTTTTCCCTGGGCGCAAAGCTAGATGGTGCCTGCCACGTGCAGGTCAGAGAAAGTGCTTTGTTCAGACCAGGATTCCAGACGGATGACGACTCCTCCCAGGGAAAGGGCTCCCAGGACAGAAAGCGGTTGTTCCATTTCTAGTGTTAATGGGGGCCCGTCATTGGCATCTGAGAGCCAGAGGTTGCCTCCTTTTCCCTGGGCGCAAAGCACGACAGTGCGTGCCACGTGCTGGTCCCAGAAAGTGCCATTTTACAGCCCAGAATTCCAGACCAATGAAGACTCCTCCCAGGGAAAAGGTGCCAGGACAGAAAGCCATTGTGCTTTTTCTAGGGGTAATGGGGCCCCATCATTGGCACCTGAGAGCCCAAGACTGCCACCTTTTCCCTGGATGCAATGCTCGATGGTGAGTTCCACTTGCGGGTCCAGGAAAGTGCCGAATCTCAGACCAGAATTCCAAGCCGATGAAGATTCCTCCCTGGGAAAAGGTGCCAGGACAGAAAGCCATTGTGCCCTTTCTAGGGGTAATGGGGCACCATCATTGGCACCTGAGAGCCCAAGGCTGCCACCTTTTCCCTGGGTGCAAAGCTCGACGGTGTGTACCTTGTTCGGGTTTGGGGCAGTGCAATTTTTGAACCCAGATTTCCAGACGGACGAAGATTCCTCCCTGGGAAAAAGTTGCCAAGACAGAAAGCAAGTGTTATTTTTCTAGTGTTAACGGGGCCCCATCATTAGCACCTGAGACCCCAAGGCTGCCACCTTTTGCCTGGGCGCAAATGTCGACGGCGCGTGCCACTTGCAAGTCCGGGAATGTGCCGTTTCTCATCCCAGAATTCCAGGCCAGCGAAGATTTCTCCCTGGGAAAAGGTGCCAGGACAGAAAGCAATTGTGCCTTTTCTAGGGTTAATGGGGCCCCAAAATTGGCAGCTGAGAGCCCAGGGCTGCCACCTTTTCCCTGGGCGCAAAGCTCGACGGTGCGTGCCACATGCGGGTAAGGGAAAGAGCCGTTTTCAGGGCAGAATTCCAGACCAATGAAGATTCCTCCCAGGGAAAAGGTGCCAGGACAGAAAGTCATTGTTATTTATCTAGTGTTAACGGGGACCCATCGTTGGCACCTGGGAGCCCAAGGCTTCCACCTTTTGCCTGGGCACAAAGCTCGACGGTGCGTTCCACTTGCAGGTTCGGGGAAGTGCCGTTTTTCATTCCAGAATTCCAGAGAAACGAAAATTCCTCCCAGGGAAAAGGTGCCAGGACAGAAAGCGATTGTTATTTATCTAGTGTTAACGGGGACCCATCGTTGGCATCTGAGAGCCAGAGGTTGCCTCCTTTTCCCTGGGCGCAAAGCACGACAGTGCGTGCCACGTGCTGGTCCCAGAAAGTGCCATTTTACAGCCCAGAATTCCAGACCAATGAAGACTCCTCCCAGGGAAAAGGTGCCAGGACAGAAAGCCATTGTGCTTTTTGTAAAGGTAATGGGGCCCCATCATTGGCACCTGAGAGCCCAAGACTGACACCTTTTCCCTGGACGCAGAGCTCGATGGTGCGTTCCACTTGCGGGTCCAGGAAAGTGCCGATTCTCAGACCAGAATTCCAAACCAATGAAGATTCCTCTCTGTAAAAGGTTCCAGGACAGAAAGTCATTGTGCCTTTTGTAGGGGTAATGGGGCACCATCATTGGCACCTGAGAGCCCAAGGCTGCCCCCATTTCCCTGGGCGCAAAGCTCAACGGTGTGTACCTTGTGCGGGTTTGGGGCAGTGCCATTTTTGAACCCAGAATTCCAGACCGATGAAGATTCCTCCCAGGGTAAAGGTGCCAGGACAGAAGGCGACTGTTATTTATCTAGTGTTAACGGGGCCCCATCGTTGGCACCTGAGAGCCCAAGGCTGCCACCTTTTCCCTGGGCGCAAAGCTAGATGGTGCCTGCCACGTGCAGGTCAGAGAAAGACCTTTTTTCAGCCCAGGATTCCAGATGGCTGACGACTCCTCCCAGGGAAAGGGCTCGCAGGACAGAAAGCGATTGTTCCATTTCTAGTGTTAATGGGGGCCCGTCATTGGCATCTGAGAGCCAGAGGTTGCCTCCTTTTCCCTGGGCGCAAAGCACGACAGTGCGTGCCACGTGCTGGTCCCAGGAAGTGCCATTTTTCAGCCCAGAATTCCAGACCAATGAAGACTCCTCCCAGGGAAAAGGTGCCAGGTCAGAAATCAAATTGTCCTTTTCTAGGGTCAAGGGTGCCCCATCATTGGCACCTGAGAATTCAAGGCTGCCACCTTTTCCGTGGACGCAAACATCGACGGCGCGTACCACTTTCTTGTCCGGGAAAGTGCCGTTTTTCAGCCCTGAATTCCAGACGGATGAAGACTCCTCACAGGGAAGAGGCTCCCAGGACAGAAAGCGATTGTTCCATTTCTAGGGTTAATCGGGCTCCATCATTGGCACCTGAGAGCCCAAGGTTGCCTCCTATACCCTGGGCGCAAAGCTCAACCATGCGTGCTACATGAGGGTCCGGGAAATTGCCGTTTCTCATTCCAGAATTCCAGACCGATGAAGATTCCTCCCTGGGAAAAGGTGTCAGGACAGAAAGCGATTGTTCCTTTTCTAGGAGTAATGGGGCTCCATCATTGACACCTGAGAGCCAAAGGCTGCAACGTTTTCCCTGAGTGCAAAGGTCGACAGTGCGTGCCACTTGCGGGTCCAGGAATGTGCTGTTTCTCATCCCAGAATGGAGGCCGATGAAAATTTCTCCCAGGGAAAAGGTGCCAGGACAGAAAGCAATTGTGCCTTTTCTAGGGTTAATGGGGCCCCAAAATTGACACCTGAGAGCCCAAGGCTGCCACCTTTTCCCTGGGCGCAAAGCTCGACGGAGCGTTCCACGTGCGGGTCCGGGAAAGTGCCATTTTTCAGCCCAGAATTCCAGACCTATGAAGATTCCTCAGAGGGAAAAGGTACCAGGAGACAAAGCCATTGTGTATTTTGTAATGCTAATTGGGCCCCATCATTGGCACCTGAGAGCCCAAGGCTGCCACCTTTTCCCTGGGTGCAAAGCTCGACGGTGCATAGCCTGTGCAGGTCCGGGAAAGGGCCGTTTTTCAGCCCAGAATTTCAGACGGAAGTCGATTCCTCTCTGGGAAAAGGTGTCAGGACACAAAGCCATTGTGCCGTTTCTAGGGGTAATGGGGCACCATCATTGGCACCTGAGGTGCCCAAGGCTGCCCCCTTTTCCCTGGGCGCAAAGCTCGACGGTGTATACCTTGTGCGGGTTCGGCGAAGTGCTGTTTTTCACCCCAGAATTCCAGACAAATGAAAATTCCTCCCAGGGAAAAGGTGCCAGGACAGAAAGCGATTGTTATTTATCTAGTGTTAACGGGGACCCATCATTGGCACCTGAGAGCCCAAGGCTGCCACCTTTTCCCTGGGCGCAAAGCTAGATGGTGCCTGCCACGTGCAGGTCAGAGAAAGTGCTTTGTTCAGCCCAGAATTCCAGACGGATGACGATTCCTCCCAGGGAAAAGGCTCCCAGGACAGAAAGTGATTGTTCCATTTCTAGTGTTAATGGGGGCCCGTCATTGGCATCTGAGAGCCAGAGGTTGCCTCCTTTTCCCTGGGCGCAAAGCACGACAGCGCGTGCCACGTGCTGGTCCCAGAAAGTGCCATTTTACAGCCCAGAATTCCAGACCAATGAAGACTCCTCCCAGGGAAAAGGTGCCATAACAGAAAGCCATTGTGCTTTTTGTAAAGGTAATGGGGCCCCATCATTGGCACCTGAGAGCCCAAGACTGACACCTTTTCCCTGGACGCAGAGCTCGATGGTGCGTTCCACTTGCGGGTCCAGGAAAGTGCCGATTCTCAGACCAGAATTCCAAACCGATGAAGATTCCTCCCTCGGAAAAGGTGCCAGGACAGAAAGCCATTGTGCCTTTTGTAGGGGTAATGGGGCCCCATCATTGGCACCTGAGAGCCCAAGGTTGCCCCCATTTCCCTGGGCGCAAAGCTCAACGGTGTGTACCTTGTGCGGGTTTGGGGCAGTGCCATTTTTGAACCCAGAATTCCAGACGGACGAAGGTTGCTCCCAGGGAAAAGGTGCCAGGACAGAAGGCGACTGTTATTTATCTAGTGTTAACAGGGCCCCATCGTTGGCACCTGAGAGCCCAAGGCTGCCACCTTTTCCCTGGGCACAAAGCTAGATGGTGCCTGCCACGTGCAGGTCAGAGAAAGACCTTTTTTCAGCCCAGGATTCCAGACGGCTGACGACTCCTCCCAGGGATAGGGCTCGCAGGACAGAAAGCGATTGTTCCATTTCTAGTGTTAATGGGGGCCCGTCATTGGCATCTGAGAGCCAGAGGTTGCCTCCTTTTCCCTGGGCGCAAAGCACGAGAGTGCGTGCCACGTGCTGGTCCCAGAAAGTGCCATTTTTCAGCCCAGAATTCCAGACCAATGAAGACTCCCCCCAGGGAAAAGGTGCCAGGTCAGAAATCGAATTGTCCTTTTCTAGGGTCAAGGGTGCCCCATCATTGGCACCTGAGAATTCAAGGCTGCCACCTTTTCCGTGGACGCAAACATCGACGGCGCGTACCACTTTCTTGTCCGGGAAAGTGCCATTTTTCAGCCCTGAATTCCAGACGGATGAAGACTACTCACAGGGAAGAGGCTCCCAGGACAGAAAGCGATTGTTCCATTTCTAGGGTTAATTGGGCTCCATCATTGGCACCTGAGAGCCCAAGGTTGCCTCCTATACCCTGGACGCAAAGCTCAACCATGCGTGCTACATGAGGGTCCGGGAAATTGCCGTTTCTCATTCCAGAATTCCAGACCGATGAAGATTCCTCCCTGGGAAAAGGTGTCAGGACAGAAAGCGATTGTTCCTTTTCTAGGAGTAATGGGGCTCCATCATTGACACCTGAGAGCCAAAGGCTGCAACCTTTTCCCTGAGCGCAAAGGTCGACAGTGCGTGCCACTTGCGGGTCCAGGAATGTGCTGTTTCTCATCCCAGAATTCGAGGCCGATGAAAATTTCTCCCAGGGAAAAGGTGCCAGGACAGAAAGCAATTGTGCCTTTTCTAGAATTAATGGGGCCCCAAAATTGACACCTGAGAGCCCAAGGCTGCCACCTTTTGCCTGGGCGCAAAGCTCGACGGAGCGTTCCACGTGCAGGTCCGGGAAAGTGCCATTTTTCAGCCCAGAATTCCAGACCTATGAAGATTCCTCAGAGGGAAAAGGTACCAGGAGACAAAGCCATTGTGTATTTTGTAATGCTAATTGGGCCCCATCATTGGCACCTGAGAGCCCAAGGCTGCCACCTTTTCCCTGGGTGCAAAGCTCGACGGTGCATAGCCTGTGCAGGTCCGGGAAAGGGCCGTTTTTCAGCCCAGAATTTCAGACGGAAGTCGATTCCTCTCTGGGAAAAGGTGTCAGGACAGAAAGCCATTGTGCCTTTTCTAGGGGTAATGGGGCACCATCATTGGCACCTGAGGTGCCCAAGGCTGCCCCCTTTTCCCAGGGCGCAAAGCTCGACCGTGTATACCTTGTGCGGGTTCGGCGAAGTGCTGTTTTTCACCCCAGAATTCCAGACAAATGAAAATTCCTCCCAGGGAAAAGGTGCCAGGACAGAAAGCGATTGTTATTTATCTAGTGTTAACGGGGACCCATCATTGGCACCAGAGAGCCCAAGGCTGCCACCTTTTCCCTGGGCGCAAAGCTAGATGGTGCCTGCCACGTGCAGGTCAGAGAAAGTGCTTTGTTCAGCCCAGAATTCCAGACGGATGACGATTCCTCCCAGGGAAAAGGCTCCCAGGACAGAAAGCGATTGTTCCATTTCTAGTGTTAATGGGGGCCCGTCATTGGCATCTGAGAGCCAGAGGTTGCCTCCTTTTCCCTGGGCGCAAAGCACGACAGCGCGTGCCACGTGCTGGTCCCAGAAAGTGCCATTTTACAGCCCAGAATTCCAGACCAATGAAGACTCCTCCCAGGGAAAAGGTGCCAGGACAGAAAGCCATTGTGCTTTTTGTATAGGTAATGGGGCCCCATCATTGGCACCTGAGAGCCCAAGACTGCCACCTTTTCCCTGGACGCAGAGCTCGATGGTGCGTTCCACTTGCGGGTCCAGGAAAGTGCCGATTCTCAGACCAGAATTCCAAACCAATGAAGATTCCTCCCTGGGAAAAGGTGCCAGGACAGAAAGCCATTGTGCCTTTTCTAGGGGTAATGGGGCACCATCATTGGCACCTGAGAGCCCAAGGCTGCCCCCATTTCCCTGGGCGCAAAGCTCAACGGTGTGTACCTTGTGCGGGTTTGGGGCAGTGCCATTTTTGAACCCAGATTTCCAGACGGACGAAGATTCCTCCCAGGGAAAAGGTGCCAGGACAGAAAGCGACTGTTATTTATCTAGTGTTAACGGGGCCCCATCATTGGCACCTGAGAGCCCAAGGCTGCCACCTTTTCCCTTGGCGCAAAGCTAGATGGTGCCTGCCACGTGCAGCTCAGAGAAACACCTTTGTTCAGTCCAGGATTCCAGACAGCTGACGACTCCTCCCAGGGAAAGGGCTCCCAGGACAGAAACGATTGTTTCATTTCTAGTGTTAATGGGTGCCCGTCATTGGCATCTGAGAGCCAGAGGTTGCCTCCTTTTCCCTGGGCGCAAAGCACGACAGTGCGTGCCACGTGCTGGTCCCAGAAAGTGCCATTTTACAGCCAAGAATTCCAGACCAATGAAGACTCCTCCCAGGGAAAAGGTGCCAGGTCAGAAATCGAATTGTCCTTTTCTAGGGGTAATGGGGCACCATCATTGTCAGCTGAGAGCCCAAGGCTGCCCCCATTTCCCTGGGCGCAAAGCTCGACGGTGTGTACCTTGTGCGGGTTTGGGGCAGTGCCATTTTTGAACCCAGATTTCCAGACGGACGAAGATTCCTCCCTGGGAAAAGGTGCCAGGACAGAAAGCAAGTGTTAACGGGGCCCCATCATTGGCACCTGAGAGCCCAAGGCTGCCACCTTTTCCCTGGGCGAAAATGTCGACAGCACGTGCCACTTGCGGGTCCGGGGAAGTGCCATTTTTCAGCCCAGAATTCCAGACGGACGAAGACACCTCCCAGGGAAAAGGTGCCAGGTCAGAAATCGAATTGTCCTTTTCTAGGGTCAATGGTGCCCCATCATTGGCACCTCAGAGTTCAAGGCTGCCAGCTTTTCCGTGGGCGCAAACATCAACGGCGCGTACCACTTTCTTGTCCGGGCAAGTGCCGTTTTTCAGCCCTCAATTCCAGATGGATGAAGACTCCTCCCAGGGAAGAGGCTCCCAGGACAGAAAGCGATTGTTCCATTTCTAGGGTTAATCGGGCCCCATCATTGGCACCTGAGAGCCCAAGGTTGCCTCCTATACCCTGGGCGCAAAGCTCGACCATGCGTGCTACGTGAGGGTCCGGGAAATTGCCGTTTCTCATTCCAGAATTCCAGACCGATGAAGATTCCTCCCTGGGAAAAGGTGTCAGGACAGAAAGCGATTGTTCCTTTTCTAGGGTTAATGGGGCTCCATCATTGACACCTGAGAGCCGAAGGCTGCAACCTTTTCCCTGAGCACAAAGCTCAACGGTGCGTGCCACTTGCAAGTCCAGGAATGTGCTGTTTCTCATCCCAGAATTCCAGGCAGATGAAGATTTCTCCCACGGAAGATGTGCCAGGGCAGAAAGCAATTGTTCCTTTTCTAGGGTTAATGGGGCCCAAAATTGACACCTGAGAGCCCAAGGCTGCCACCTTTTGCCTGGGCGCAAAGCTCGACGGAGCGTTCCACATGCGGGTCCCGGGAAAGTGCCATTTTTCAGCCCAGAATTCCAGACCTATGAAGATTCCTCAGAGGGAAAAGGTACCAGGAGACAAAGCCATTGTGTATTTTGTAATGCTAATTGGGCCCCATCATTGGCACCTGAGAGCCCAAGGCTGCCACCTTTTCCCTGGGTGCAAAGCTCGACGGTGCATAGCCTGTGCGGGTCCGGGAAAGGGCCGTTTTTCAGCCCAGAATTCCAGACCTATGAAGATTCCTCCCAGGGAAAAGGTGTCAGGACAGAAAGCGATTGTTCTTTTTCTAGGGGTAATGGGGCACCATCATTGGCACCTGAGAGCCCAAGGCTGCCACCTTTTGCCTGGGCACAAAGCTCGACGGTGCGTTCCACTTGCAGGTCCGGGGAAGTGCCGTTTTTCAGTCCAGAATTCCAGATGGACGAAAATTCCTCCCAGGGAAAAGGTGTCAGGACAGAAAGCGATTGTTCTTTTTCTAGGGGTAATGGGGCCCCATAGTTGGCACCTGACAGCCCAAGGCTGCCACCTTTTCCCTGGGCGCAAAGCTAGATGGTGCCTGCCACATGCAGGTCAGAGAAAGTGCTTTGTTCAGCCCAGAATTCCAGACGGATGACGACTCCTCCCAGAGAAAAGGCTCCCAGGGTAGAAAGCGATTGTTCCATTTCTAGTGTTAATGGGGGCCCGTCATTGGCATCTGAGAGCCAGAGGTTGCCTCCTTTTCCCTGGGCGCAAAGCACGACAGTGCGTGCCACGTGCTGGTCCCAGTAAGTGCCATTTTACAGCCCAGAATTCCAGACCAATGAAAACTCCTCCCAGGGAAAAGGTGCCAGGACAGAAAGCCATTGTGCGTTATGTAAAGGTAATGGGGCCCCATCATTGGCACCTGAGAGCCCAAGACTGCCCCTTTTTCTCCGGATGCAAAGCTCGATGGTGCGTTCCACTTGCGGGTCCAGGAAAGTGCCGATTCTCAGACCAGAATTCCAAGCCGATGAAGATTCCTCCCTGGGAAAAGGTGCCAGGACAGAAAGCCATTGTGCCTTTTGTAGGGGTAATGGGGCCCCATCATTGGCACCTGAGAGCCCAAGGCTGCCCCCATTTCCCTGGGCGCAAAGCTCGACGGTGTGTACCTTGTGCGGGTTTGGGGCAGTGCCATTTTTGAACCCAGATTTCCAGACGGACGAAGATTCCTCCCTGGGAAAAGGTGTCAGGACAGAAAGCAAGTGTTATTTTTCTAGTGTTAACGGGGCCCCATCATTGGCACCTGAGAGCCAAAGGCTGCCACCTTTTCCCTGGGCGCAAAGCTTGATGGTGCCTGCCACGTGCAGGTCAGAGAAACTGCTTTGTTCAGCCCAGGATTTCAGACCGCTGACGACTCCTCCCAGAGAAAGGGCTCCCAGGACAGAAAGCGATTGTTCCATTTCTAGTGTTAATGGGGGCCCGTCATTGGCATCTGAGAGCCAGAGGTTGCCTCCTTTTCCCTGGGCGCAAAGCACGACAGTGCGTGCCACGTGCTGGTCCCAGAAAGTGCCATTTTACAGCCCAGAATTCCAGACCAATGAAGACTCCTCCCAGGGAAAAGGTGCCAGGACAGAAAGCCATTGTGCCTTTCCTAGGGGTAATGGGTGAGAGCCAAAGGCTGCCCCCTTTTCCCTGGGCGCAAAGCTCGAGGGTACGTACCTTGTGCGGGTTTGGGGCAGTGCCATTTTTGAACCCAGATTTCCAGACGGACGAAGATTCCTCCCTGGGAAAAGGTGCCAGGACAGAAAGCAAATGTTATTTTTCTAGTGTTAACGGGGCCCCATCATTGGCACCTGAGAACCCAAGGCTGCCAGCTTTTGCCTGGCACAAATGTCGACGGCGCGTGCCACTTGCGGGTCCGGGGAAGTGCCATTTTTCAGCCCAGAATTCCAGACGAACCAAGACACCTCCCAGGGAAAAGGTGCCAGGTCAGAAATCGAATTGTCCTTTTCTAGGGTCAATGGTGCCCCATCATTGGCACCTGAGAGTTCAAGGCTGCCACCTTTTCCGTGGGCGCAAACATCAACGGCGCGTACCACTTTCTTGTCTGGGAAAGTGCCGTTTTTCAGCCCTCAATTCCAGACGGATGAAGACTCCTCCCAGGGAAGAGGCTCCCAGGACAGAAAGCGATTGTTCCATTTCTAGGGTTAATCGGGCCCCATCATTGGCACCTGAGAGCCCAAGGTTGCCTCCTATACCCTGGACGCAAAGCTCGACCATGCGTGCTACGTGAGGGTCCGGGAAATTGCCGTTTCTCATTCCAGAATTCCAGACCGATGAAGATTCCTCCCTGGGAAAAGGTGTCAGGACAGAAAGCGATTGTGCCTTTTCTAGGGTTAATGGGGCTCCATCATTGACACCTGAGAGCCCAAGGCTGCCACCTTTTCCCTGAGCGCAAACCTCAACGGTGCATGCCACTTGCAAGTCCAGGAATGTGCTGTTTCTCATCCCAGAATTCCAGGCAGATGAAGATTTCTCCCACGGAAGATGTGCCAGGGCAGAAAGCAATTGTGCCTTTTCTAGGGTTAATGGGGCCCAAAATAGACACCTGAGAGCCCAGGGCTGCCACCTTTTCCCTGGGCGCAAAGCTCGACGGAGCGTTCCACATGCGGATCCCGGGAAAGTGCCATTTTTCAGCCCAGAATTCCAGACCTATCAAGATTCCTCAGAGGGAAAAGGTATCTGGAGACAAAGCCATTGTGTATTTTGTAATGCTAATTGGGCCCCATCATTGGCACCTGAGAGCCCAAGGCTGCCACCTTTTCCCTGAGTGCAAAGCTGGATGGTGCATACCCTGTGCGGGTCCGGGAAAGGGCCGTTTTTCAGCCCAGAATTCCAGACGGAAGTCGATTTCTCTCTGGGAAAAGGTGTCAGGACAGAAAGCCATTGTGCCTTTTGTACGGGGATTTGGGGCACCATCATTGGCACCTGAGAGCCCAAGGCTGCCACCTATTCCCTGGGCGCAAATGTCGACGGCGCGTGCCACTTGCAAGTCCGGGAATGTGCCGTTTCTCATCCCAGAATTCCAGGCCAGCGAAGATTTCTCCCTGGGAAAAGGTGCCAGGACAGAAAGCGATTGTGCCTTTTCTAGGGTTAATGGGGCCCCAAAATTGGCAGCTGAGAGCCCAAGGCTGCCACCTTTTCCCTGGGCGCAAACCTCGACGGTGCGTGCCACATGCGGGTAAGGGAAAGAGCCGTTTTCAGCCCAGAATTCCAGACCAATGAAAACTCCTCCCAGGGAAAAGGTGCCAGGACAGAAAGCGATTGTTCTTTTTCTAGGGGTAATGGGGCACCATCATTGGCACCTGAGAGCCCAAGGCTGCCACCTTTTGCCTGGGCGCAAAGCTCGACGGTACGTTCCACTTGCAGGTCCGGGGAATTGCCGTTTTTCATCCCAGAATTCCAGACGGACGAAGATTCCTCCCAGGGAAAAGGTGCCAGGACAGAAAGCGATTGTTATTTATCTAGTGTTAACGGGGACCCATCGTTGGCACCTGAGAGCCCAAGGCTGTCCCATCTTCCCTGGGTGCAAAGCTCGACGGTGTGTACCTTGTGCGGGTTTGGGGCAGTGCCATTTTTGAAGCCAGATTTCCAGACGGACGAAGATTCCTCCCTGGGAAAAGGTACCAGGACAGAAAGCAAGTGTTATTTCTCTAGTGTTAACGGGGCCCCATCATTGGCACCTGAGAGCCCAAGGCTGCCACCTTTTCCCTGGGCGAAAATGTCGACAGCACGTGCCACTTGCGGGTCCGGGGAAGTGCCATTTTTCAGCCCAGAATTCCAGACGGACGAAGACACCTCCCAGGGAAAGGTGCCAGGTCAGAAATCGAATTGTCCTTTTCTAGGGTCAATGGTGCCCCATCATTGGCACCTCAGAGTTCAAGGCTGCCACCTTTTCCATGGGCGCAAACATCAACGGCGCGTACCACTTTCTTGTCCGGGAAAGTGCCGTTTTTCAGCCCTCAATTCCAGACGGATGAAGACTCCTCACAGGGAAGAGGCTCCCAGGACTGAAAGCGATTGTTCCATTTCTAGGGTTAATCGGGCCCCATCATTGGCACCTGAGAGCCCAAGGTTGCCTCCTATACCCTGGGCGCAAAGCTCGACCATGCGTGCTACGTGAGGGTCCGGGAAATTGCCATTTCTCATTCCAGAATTCCAGACCGATGAATATTCCTCCCTGGGAAAAGGTGTCAGGACAGAAAGCGATTGTTCATTTTCTAGGGTTAATGGGGCTCCATCATTGACACCTGAGAGCCGAAGGCTGCAACCTTTTCCCTGAGCGCAAAGCTCAACGATGCGTGCCACTTGTAAGTCCAGGAATGTGCTGTTTCTCATCCCAGAATTCCAGGCAGATGAAGATTTCTCCCAGGGAAGATGTGCCAGGGCAGAAAGCAATTGTGCCTTTTCTAGGGTTAATGGGGCCCCAAAATTGGCAGCTGAGAGCCCAAGGCTGCCACCTTTTCCCTGGACGCAAAGCTCGACGGAGCTTTCCACGTGTGGGTCCGGGAAAGTGCCATTTTTCAGCCCAGAATTCCAGACCTATGAAGATTCCTCCCAGGGAAAAGGTGTCAGGACAGAAAGCCATTGTTCTTTTTCTAGGGGTAATGGGGCCCCATCATTGGCACCTGAGAGCCCAAGGCTGCCACCTTTTGCCTGGGCACAAAGCTCGACGGTGCGTTCCACTTGCAGGTCCGGGGAAGTGCCGTTTTTCAGTCCAGAATTCCAGATGGACGAAAATTCCTCCCAGGGAAAAGGTGTCAGGACAGAAAGCGATTGTTATTTATCTAGTGTTAACGGGGACTCATCATTGGCACCTGAGAGCCCAAGGCTGCCACCTTTTCCCTGGGCGCAAAGCTAGATGGTGCCTGCCACGTGCAGGTCAGAGAAAGTGCTTTGTTCAGCCCAGAATTCCAGAAAGATGACGACTCCTCCCAGGGAAAAGGCTCCCAGGACAGAAAGCGATTGTTCCATTTCTAGTGTTAATGGGGGCCCGTCATTGGCATCTGAGAGCCAGAGGTTGCCTCCTTTTCCCTGGGCGCAAAGCACGACAGTGCGTGCCACGTGCTGGTCCCAGAAAGTGCCATTTTACAGCCCAGAATTCCAGACCAATGAAAACTCCTCCAAGGGAAAAGGTGCCAGGACAGAAAGCCATTGTGCTTTTTGTAAAGGTAATGGGGCCCCATCATTGGCACCTGAGAGCCCAAGACTGCCACCTTTTCCCTGGATGCAAAGCTCGATGGTGCGCTCCACTTGCGGGTCCAGGAAAGTGCCGATTCTCAGACCAGAATTCCAAACCGATGAAGATTCCTCCCAGGGAAAAGGTGCCAGGACAGAAAGCCATTGTGCCTTTTGTAGGGGTAATGGGGCACCATCATTGGCACCTGAAAGCCCAAGGCTGCCCCCTTTTCCCTGGGTGAAAGCTCGACAGTGTGTACCTTGTGCGGGTTTGGGGCAGTGCCATTTTTGAACCCAGATTTCCAGACGAACGAAGATTCCTCCCTGGGAAAAGGTGCCAGGACAGAGAGCCATTGTGCCTTTTCTAGGGGTAATGGGGCACCATCATTGGCACCTGAGAGCCCAAGGCTGCCACCTAATCCCTGGGCTCAAATGTCGACGGCGCGTGCCACTTGCAAGTCCGGGAATGTGCCGTTTCTCATCCCAGAATTCCAGGCCAGCGAAGATTTCTCCCTGGGAAAAGGTGCCAGGACAGAAAGCGATTGTGCCTTTTCTAGGGTTAATGGGGCCCCAAAATTGGCAGCTGAGAGCCCAAGGCTGCCACCTTTTCCCTGGGCGCAAACCTCGACGGTGCGTGCCACATGCGGGTAAGGGAAAGAGCCGTTTTCAGCCCAGAATTCCAGACCAATGAAAACTCCTCCCAGGGAAAAGGTGCCAGGACAGAAAGCGATTGTTCTTTTTCTAGGGGTAATGGGGCCCCATCATTGGCACCTGAGAGCCCAAGGCTGCCACCTTTTGCCTGGGCGCAAAGCTCGACGGTACGTTCCACTTGCAGGTCCGGGGAATTGCCGTTTTTCATCCCAGAATTCCAGACGGACGAAGATTCCTCCCAGGGAAAAGGTGCCAGGACAGAAAGCGATTGTTATTTATCTAGTGTTAACGGGGACCCATCGTTGGCACCTGAGAGCCCAAGGCTGTCCCATCTTCCCTGGGTGCAAAGCTCGACGGTGTGTACCTTGTGCGGGTTTGGGGCAGTGCCATTTTTGAAGCCAGATTTCCAGACGGACGAAGATTCCCCCCTGGGAAAAGGTACCAGGACAGAAAGCAAGTGTTATTTCTCTAGTGTTAACGGGGCCCCATCATTGGCACCTGAGAGCCCAAGGCTGCCACCTTTTCCGTGGGCGAAAATGTCGACAGCACGTGCCACTTGCGGGTCCGGGGAAGTGCCATTTTTCAGCCCAGAATTCCAGACGGACGAAGACACCTCCCAGGGAAAGGTGCCAGGTCAGAAATCGAATTGTCCTTTTCTAGGGTCAATGGTGCCCCATCATTGGCACCTCAGAGTTCAAGGCTGCCACCTTTTCCATGGGCGCAAACATCAACGGCGCGTACCACTTTCTTGTCCGGGAAAGTGCCGTTTTTCAGCCCTCAATTCCAGACGGATGAAGACTCCTCACAGGGAAGAGGCTCCCAGGACTGAAAGCGATTGTTCCATTTCTAGGGTTAATCGGGCCCCATCATTGGCACCTGAGAGCCCAAGGTTGCCTCCTATACCCTGGGCGCAAAGCTCGACCATGCGTGCTACGTGAGGGTCCGGGAAATTGCCATTTCTCATTCCAGAATTCCAGACCGATGAATATTCCTCCCTGGGAAAAGGTGTCAGGACAGAAAGCGATTGTTCATTTTCTAGGGTTAATGGGGCTCCATCATTGACACCTGAGAGCCGAAGGCTGCAACCTTTTCCCTGAGCGCAAAGCTCAACGATGCGTGCCACTTGTAAGTCCAGGAATGTGCTGTTTCTCATCCCAGAATTCCAGGCAGATGAAGATTTCTCCCAGGGAAGATGTGCCAGGGCAGAAAGCAATTGTGCCTTTTCTAGGGTTAATGGGGCCCCAAAATTGGCAGCTGAGAGCCCAAGGCTGCCACCTTTTCCCTGGACGCAAAGCTCGACGGAGCTTTCCACGTGTGGGTCCGGGAAAGTGCCATTTTTCAGCCCAGAATTCCAGACCTATGAAGATTCCTCCCAGGGAAAAGGTGTCAGGACAGAAAGCCATTGTTCTTTTTCTAGGGGTAATGGGGCCCCATCATTGGCACCTGAGAGCCCAAGGCTGCCACCTTTTGCCTGGGCACAAAGCTCGACGGTGCGTTCCACTTGCAGGTCCGGGGAAGTGCCGTTTTTCAGTCCAGAATTCCAGATGGACGAAAATTCCTCCCAGGGAAAAGGTGCCAGGACAGAAAGCCATTGTGCCTTTTCTAGGGGTAATGGGGCACCATCATTGGCACCTGAGAGCCCAAGGCTGCCACCTTTTCCCTGGGCGCAAAGCTAGATGGTGCCTGCCACGTGCAGGTCAGAGAAAGTGTTTTGTTCAGCCCAGAATTCCAGAAAGATGACGACTCCTCCCAGGGAAAAGGCTCCCAGGACAGAAAGCGATTGTTCCATTTCTAGTGTTAATGGGGGCCCGTCATTGGCATCTGAGAGCCAGAGGTTGCCTCCTTTTCCCTGGGCGCAAAGCACGACAGTGCGTGCCACGTGCTGGTCCCAGAAAGTGCCATTTTACAGCCCAGAATTCCAGACCAATGAAAACTCCTCCAAGGGAAAAGGTGCCAGGACAGAAAGCCATTGTGCTTTTTGTAAAGGTAATGGGGCCCCATCATTGGCACCTGAGAGCCCAAGACTGCCACCTTTTCCCTGGATGCAAAGCTCGATGGTGCGCTCCACTTGCGGGTCCAGGAAACTGCCGATTCTCAGACCAGAATTCCAAACCGATGAAGATTCCTCCCAGGGAAAAGGTGCCAGGACAGAAAGCCATTGTGCCTTTTGTAGGGGTAATGGGGCACCATCATTGGCACCTGAAAGCCCAAGGCTGCCCCCTTTTCCCTGGGTGAAAGCTCGACAGTATGTACCTTGTGCGGGTTTGGGGCAGTGCCATTTTTGAACCCAGATTTCCAGACGGACGAAGATTCCTCCCTGGGAAAAGGTGCCAGGACAGAGAGCCATTGTGCCTTTTCTAGGGGTAATGGGGCACCATCATTGGCACCTGAGAGCCCAAGGCTGCCACCTAATCCCTGGGCTCAAATGTCGATGGCGCGTGCCACTTGCAAGTCCGAGAATGTGCCGTTTCTCATCCCAGAATTCCAGGCCAGCGAAGATTTCTCCCTGGGAAAAGGTGCCAGGACAGAAAGCGCTTGTGCCTTTTCTAGGGTTAATGGGGCCCCAAAATTGGCAGCTGAGAGCCCAGGGCTGCCACCTTTTCCCTGGGCGCAAAGCTCGACGGTGCGTGCCACATGCGGGTAAGGGAAAGAGCCGTTATCAGCCCAGAATTCCAGACCAATGAAGATTCCTCCCAGGGAAAAGGTGCCAGGACAGAAAGCGATTGTTCTTTTTCTAGGGGTAATGGGGCCCCATCATTGGCACCTGAGAGCCCAAGGCTGCCACCTTTTGCCTGAGCACAAAGCTCGACGGTGCGTTCCACTTGCAGGTCCGGGAAAGTGCCGTTTTTCAGCCTAGAATTCCAGACGGACGAAAATTCCTCCCAGGGAAAAGGTGCCAGGACAGAAAGCGATTGTTATTTATCTAGTGTTAACGGGGACCCATCGTTGGCACCTGAGAGCCCAAGGCTGCCACCTTTTCCCTGGGCGCAAAGCTAGATGGGGCCTGCCACATGCAGGTCAGAGAAAGTGCTTTGTTCAGCCCAGAATTCCAGACGGATGACGACTCCTCCCAGGGAAGAGGCTCCCAGGACAGAAAGCGATTGTTCCATTTCTAGTGTTAATGGGGGCCCGTCATTGGCATCTGAGAGCCAGAGGTTGCCTCCTTTTCCCTGGGCGCAAAGCACGACAGTGCGTGCCACGTGCTGGTCCCAGAAAGTGCCATTTTACAGCCCAGAATTCCAGACCAATGAAGACTCCTCCCAGGGAAAAGGTGCCAGGACAGAAAGCCATTGTGCCTTTTCTAGGGGTAATGGGGCACCATCATTGGCACCTGAGAGCCCAAGGCTGCCACCTTTTCCCTGGGCGCAAATGTCGACGGCGCGTGCCACTTGCAAGTCCGGGAATGTGCCCTTTCTCATCCCAGAATTCCAGGCCAGCGAAGATTTCTCCCTGGGAAAAGGTGCCAGGACAGAAAGCGATTGTTCTTTTTCTAGGGTTAATGGGGCCCCAAAATTGGCAGCTGAGAGCCAGAGGTTGCCTCCTTTTCCCTGGGCGCAAAGCTCGACGGTGCGTGCCACATGCGGGTAAGGGAAAGAGCCATTTTCAGCCCAGAATTCCAGACCAATGAAAACTCCTCCCAGGGAAAAGGTGCCAGGACAGAAAGCGATTGTTCTTTTTCTAGGGGTAATGGGGCACCATCATTGGCACCTGAGAGCCCAAGGCTGCCACCTTTTGCCTGGGCGCAAAGCTCGACGGTACGTTCC
Organism: Pithys albifrons albifrons; assembly: GCF_047495875.1. NCBI lineage: Eukaryota > Metazoa > Chordata > Aves > Passeriformes > Thamnophilidae > Pithys > Pithys albifrons. The sequence goes on along the minus strand of NC_092480.1, from coordinate 8,015,676 downwards.
ACTTGCAGGTCCGGGGAAGTGCCGTTTTTCATCCCAGAATTCCAGACGGACGAAAATTCCTCCCAGGGAAAAGGTGCCAGGACAGAAAGCGATTGTTATTTATCTAGTGTTAACGGGGACCCATCGTTGGCACCTGAGAGCCCAAGGCTGTCCCATCTTCCCTGGGCGCAAAGCTCGACGGTGTGTACCTTGTGCGGGTTTGGGGCAGTGCCATTTTTGAAGCCAGATTTCCAGATGGACGAAGATTCCTCCCTGGGAAAAGGTGCCAGGACAGAAAGCAAGTGTTATTTTTCTAGTGTTAACGGGGCCCCATCATTGGCACCTGAGAGCCCAAGGCTGCCACCTTTTCCCTGGGCGAAAATGTCGACAGCACGTGCCACTTGCGGGTCCGGGGAAGTGCCATTTTTCAGTCCAGAATTCCAGACGGACGAAGACACCTCCCAGGGAAAAGGTGCCAGGTCAGAAATCGAATTGTCCTTTTCTAGGGTCAATGGTGCCCCATCATTGGCACCTGAGAGTTCAAGGCTGCCACCTTCTCCGTGGCCGCAAACATCAACGGCGCGTACCGCTTTCTTGTCCGGGAAAGTGCTGTTTTTCAGCCCTGAATTCCAGACGGATGAAGACTCCTCACAGGGAAGAGGCTCCCAGGACTGAAAGCGATTGTTCCATTTCTAGGGTTAATCGGGCCCCATCATTGGCACCTGAGAGCCCATGGTTGCCTCCTATACCCTGGGCGCAAAGCTCGACCATGCGTGCTACGTGAGGGTCCGGGAAATTGCCGTTTCTCATTCCAGAATTCCAGACCGATGAAGATTCCTCCCTGGGAAAAGGTGTCAGGACAGAAAGCGATTGTTCCTTTTCTAGGGTTAATGGGGCTCCATCATTGACACCTGAGAGCCGAAGGCTGCAACCTTTTCCCTGAGCGCAAACCTCAACGGTGCATGCCACTTGCAAGTCCAGGAATGTGCTGTTTCTCATCCCAGAATTCCAGGCAGATGAAGATTTCTCCCAGGGAAGATGTGCCAGGGCAGAAAGCAATTGTGCCTTTTCTAGGGTTAATGGGGCCCCAAAATTGACACCTGAGAGCCCAAGGCTGCCACCTTTTCCCTGGGCGCAAAGCTCGACGGAGCGTTCCACATGCGGATCCCGGGAAAGTGCCATTTTTCAGCCCAGAATTCCAGACCTATCAAGATTCCTCAGAGGGAAAAGATATCTGGAGACAAAGCCATTGTGTATTTTGTAATGCTAATTGGGCCCCATCATTGGCACCTGAGAGCCCAAGGCTGCCACCTTTTCCCTGAGTGCAAAGCTCGATGGTGCATACCCTGTGCGGGTCCGGGAAAGGGCCGTTTTTCAGCCCAGAATTCCAGACGGAAGTTGATTTCTCTCTGGGAAAAGGTGTCAGGACAGAAAGCCATTGTGCCTTTTGTACGGGGATTTGGGGCACCATCATTGGCACCTGAGAGCCCAAGGCTGCCACCTAATCCCTGGGCGCAAATGTCGACGGCGCGTGCCACTTGCAAGTCCGGGAATGTGCCGTTTCTCATCCCAGAATTCCAGGCCAGCGAAGATTTCTCCCTGGGAAAAGGTGCCAGGACAGAAAGCGATTGTGCCTTTTCTAGGGTTAATGGGGCCCCAAAATTGGCAGCTGAGAGCCCAGGGCTGCCACCTTTTCCCTGGGCGCAAAGCTCGACGGTGCGTGCCACATGCGGGTAAGGGAAAGAGCCGTTATCAGCCCAGAATTCCAGACCAATGAAGATTCCTCCCAGGGAAAAGGTGCCAGGACAGAAAGCGATTGCTCTTTTTCTAGGGGTAATGGGGCCCCATCATTGGCACCTGAGAGCCCAAGGCTGCCACCTTTTGCCTGAGCACAAAGCTCGACGGTGCGTTCCACTTGCAGGTCCGGGAAAGTGCCGTTTTTCAGCCTAGAATTCCAGACGGACGAAAATTCCTCCCAGGGAAAAGGTGCCAGGACAGAAAGCCATTGTGCCTTTTCTAGGGGTAATGGGGCACCATCATTGGCACCTGAGAGCCCAAGGCTGCCACCTTTTCCCTGGGCGCAAAGCTAGATGGGGCCTGCCACATGCAGGTCAGAGAAAGTGCTTTGTTCAGCCCAGAATTCCAGACGGATGACGACTCCTCCCAGGGAAGAGGCTCCCAGGACAGAAAGCGATTGTTCCATTTCTAGTGTTAATGGGGGCCCGTCATTGGCATCTGAGAGCCAGAGGTTGCCTCCTTTTCCCTGGGCGCAAAGCACGACAGTGCGTGCCACGTGCTGGTCCCAGAAAGTGCCATTTTACAGCCCAGAATTCCAGACCAATGAAGACTCCTCCCAGGGAAAAGGTGCCAGGACAGAAAGCCATTGTGCCTTTTCTAGGGGTAATGGGGCACCATCATTGGCACCTGAGAGCCCAAGGCTGCCACCTTTTCCCTGGGCGCAAATGTCGACGGCGCGTGCCACTTGCAAGTCCGGGAATGTGCCCTTTCTCATCCCAGAATTCCAGGCCAGCGAAGATTTCTCCCTGGGAAAAGGTGCCAGGACAGAAAGCGATTGTTCTTTTTCTAGGGTTAATGGGGCCCCAAAATTGGCAGCTGAGAGCCAGAGGTTGCCTCCTTTTCCCTGGGCGCAAAGCTCGACGGTGCGTGCCACATGCGGGTAAGGGAAAGAGCCATTTTCAGCCCAGAATTCCAGACCAATGAAAACTCCTCCCAGGGAAAAGGTGCCAGGACAGAAAGCGATTGTTCTTTTTCTAGGGGTAATGGGGCACCATCATTGGCACCTGAGAGCCCAAGGCTGCCACCTTTTGCCTGGGCGCAAAGCTCGACGGTACGTTCCACTTGCAGGTCCGGGGAAGTGCCGTTTTTCATCCCAGAATTCCAGACGGACGAAAATTCCTCCCAGGGAAAAGGTGCCAGGACAGAAAGCGATTGTTATTTATCTAGTGTTAACGGGGACCCATCGTTGGCACCTGAGAGCCCAAGGCTGTCCCATCTTCCCTGGGCGCAAAGCTCGACGGTGTGTACCTTGTGCGGGTTTGGGGCAGTGCCATTTTTGAAGCCAGATTTCCAGATGGACGAAGATTCCTCCCTGGGAAAAGGTGCCAGGACAGAAAGCAAGTGTTATTTTTCTAGTGTTAACGGGGCCCCATCATTGGCACCTGAGAGCCCAAGGCTGCCACCTTTTCCCTGGGCGAAAATGTCGACAGCACGTGCCACTTGCGGGTCCGGGGAAGTGCCATTTTTCAGCCCAGAATTCCAGACGGACGAAGACACCTCCCAGGGAAAAGGTGCCAGGTCAGAAATCGAATTGTCCTTTTCTAGGGTCAATGGTGCCCCATCATTGGCACCTGAGAGTTCAAGGCTGCCACCTTCTCCGTGGCCGCAAACATCAACGGCGCGTACCGCTTTCTTGTCCGGGAAAGTGCTGTTTTTCAGCCCTGAATTCCAGACGGATGAAGACTCCTCACAGGGAAGAGGCTCCCAGGACTGAAAGCGATTGTTCCATTTCTAGGGTTAATCGGGCCCCATCATTGGCACCTGAGAGCCCATGGTTGCCTCCTATACCCTGGGCGCAAAGCTCGACCATGCGTGCTACGTGAGGGTCCGGGAAATTGCCGTTTCTCATTCCAGAATTCCAGACCGATGAAGATTCCTCCCTGGGAAAAGGTGTCAGGACAGAAAGCGATTGTTCCTTTTCTAGGGTTAATGGGGCTCCATCATTGACACCTGAGAGCCGAAGGCTGCAACCTTTTCCCTGAGCGCAAACCTCAACGGTGCATGCCACTTGCAAGTCCAGGAATGTGCTGTTTCTCATCCCAGAATTCCAGGCAGATGAAGATTTCTCCCAGGGAAGATGTGCCAGGGCAGAAAGCAATTGTGCCTTTTCTAGGGTTAATGGGGCCCCAAAATTGACACCTGAGAGCCCAAGGCTGCCACCTTTTCCCTGGGCGCAAAGCTCGACGGAGCGTTCCACATGCGGATCCCGGGAAAGTGCCATTTTTCAGCCCAGAATTCCAGACCTATCAAGATTCCTCAGAGGGAAAAGATATCTGGAGACAAAGCCATTGTGTATTTTGTAATGCTAATTGGGCCCCATCATTGGCACCTGAGAGCCCAAGGCTGCCACCTTTTCCCTGAGTGCAAAGCTCGATGGTGCATACCCTGTGCGGGTCCGGGAAAGGGCCGTTTTTCAGCCCAGAATTCCAGACGGAAGTCGATTTCTCTCTGGGAAAAGGTGTCAGGACAGAAAGCCATTGTGCCTTTTGTACGGGGATTTGGGGCACCATCATTGGCACCTGAGAGCCCAAGGCTGCCACCTAATCCCTGGGCGCAAATGTCGACGGCGCGTGCCACTTGCAAGTCCGGGAATGTGCCGTTTCTCATCCCAGAATTCCAGGCCAGCGAAGATTTCTCCCTGGGAAAAGGTGCCAGGACAGAAAGCGATTGTGCCTTTTCTAGGGTTAATGGGGCCCCAAAATTGGCAGCTGAGAGCCCAGGGCTGCCACCTTTTCCCTGGGCGCAAAGCTCGACGGTGCGTGCCACATGCGGGTAAGGGAAAGAGCCGTTATCAGCCCAGAATTCCAGACCAATGAAGATTCCTCCCAGGGAAAAGGTGCCAGGACAGAAAGCGATTGTTCTTTTTCTAGGGGTAATGGGGCCCCATCATTGGCACCTGAGAGCCCAAGGCTGCCACCTTTTGCCTGAGCACAAAGCTCGACGGTGCGTTCCACTTGCAGGTCCGGGAAAGTGCCGTTTTTCAGCCTAGAATTCCAGACGGACGAAAATTCCTCCCAGGGAAAAGGTGCCAGGACAGAAAGCGATTGTTATTTATCTAGTGTTAACGGGGACCCATCGTTGGCACCTGAGAGCCCAAGGCTGCCACCTTTTCCCTGGGCGCAAAGCTAGATGGGGCCAGCCACATGCAGGTCAGAGAAAGTGCTTTGTTCAGCCCAGAATTCCAGACGGATGACGACTCCTCCCAGGGAAGAGGCTCCCAGGACAGAAAGCGATTGTTCCATTTCTAGTGTTAATGGGGGCCCGTCATTGGCATCTGAGAGCCAGAGGTTGCCTCCTTTTCCCTGGGCGCAAAGCACGACAGTGCGTGCCACGTGCTGGTCCCAGAAAGTGCCATTTTACAGCCCAGAATTCCAGACCAATGAAGACTCCTCCCAGGGAAAAGGTGCCAGGACAGAAAGCCATTGTGCCTTTTCTAGGGGTAATGGGGCACCATCATTGGCACCTTAGAGCCCAAGGCTGCCACCTTTTCCCTGGGCGCAAATGTCGACGGCGCGTGCCACTTGCAAGTCCGGGAATGTGCCCTTTCTCATCCCAGAATTCCAGGCCAGCAAAGATTTCTCCCTGGGAAAAGGTGCCAGGACAGAAAGCGATTGTTCTTTTTCTAGGGTTAATGGGGCCCCAAAATTGGCAGCTGAGAGCCAGAGGTTGCCTCCTTTTCCCTGGGCGCAAAGCTCGACGGTGCGTGCCACATGCGGGTAAGGGAAAGAGCCGTTTTCAGCCCAGAATTCCAGACCAATGAAAACTCCTCCCAGGGAAAAGGTGCCAGGACAGAAAGCGATTGTTCTTTTTCTAGGGGTAATGGGGCACCATCATTGGCACCTGAGAGCCCAAGGCTGCCACCTTTTGCCTGGGCGCAAAGCTCGACGGTACGTTCCACTTGCAGGTCCGGGGAAGTGCCGTTTTTCATCCCAGAATTCCAGACGGACGAAAATTCCTCCCAGGGAAAAGGTGCCAGGACAGAAAGCGATTGTTATTTATCTAGTGTTAACGGGGACCCATCGTTGGCACCTGAGAGCCCAAGGCTGTCCCATCTTCCCTGGGCGCAAAGCTCGACGGTGTGTACCTTGTGCGGGTTTGGGGCAGTGCCATTTTTGAAGCCAGATTTCCAGATGGACGAAGATTCCTCCCTGGGAAAAGGTGCCAGGACAGAAAGCAAGTGTTATTTTTCTAGTGTTAACGGGGCCCCATCATTGGCACCTGAGAGCCCAAGGCTGCCACCTTTTCCCTGGGCGAAAATGTCGACAGCACGTGCCACTTGCGGGTCCGGGGAAGTGCCATTTTTCAGCCCAGAATTCCAGACGGACGAAGACACCTCCCAGGGAAAAGGTGCCAGGTCAGAAATCGAATTGTCCTTTTCTAGGGTCAATGGTGCCCCATCATTGGCACCTGAGAGTTCAAGGCTGCCACCTTCTCCGTGGCCGCAAACATCAACGGCGCGTACCGCTTTCTTGTCTGGGAAAGTGCTGTTTTTCAGCCCTGAATTCCAGACGGATGAAGACTCCTCACAGGGAAGAGGCTCCCAGGACAGAAAGCGATTGTTCCATTTCTAGGGTTAATCGGGCCCCATCATTGGCACCTGAGAGCCCAAGGTTGCCTCCTATACCCTGGGCGCAAAGCTCGACCATGCGTGCTACGTGAGGGTCCGGGAAATTGCCGTTTCTCATTCCAGAATTCCAGACCGATGAAGATTCCTCCCTGGGAAAAGGTGTCAGGACAGAAAGCGATTGTTCCTTTTCTAGGAGTAATGGGGCTCCATCATTGACACCTGAGAGCCGAAGGCTGCAACCTTTTCCCTGAGCGCAAACCTCAACGGTGCATGCCACTTGCAAGTCCAGGAATGTGCTGTTTCTCATCCCAGAATTCCAGGCAGATGAAGATTTCTCCCAGGGAAGATGTGCCAGGGCAGAAAGCAATTGTGCCTTTTCTAGGGTTAATGGGGCCCCAAAATTGACACCTGAGAGCCCAAGGCTGCCACCTTTTCCCTGGGCGCAAAGCTCGACGGAGCGTTCCACATGCGGATCCCGGGAAAGTGCCATTTTTCAGCCCAGAATTCCAGACCTATCAAGATTCCTCAGAGGGAAAAGATATCTGGAGACAAAGCCATTGTGTATTTTGTAATGCTAATTGGGCCCCATCATTGGCACCTGAGAGCCCAAGGCTGCCACCTTTTCCCTGAGTGCAAAGCTCGATGGTGCATACCCTGTGCGGGTCCGGGAAAGGGCCGTTTTTCAGCCCAGAATTCCAGACGGAAGTCGATTTCTCTCTGGGAAAAGGTGTCAGGACAGAAAGCCATTGTGCCTTTTGTACGGGGATTTGGGGCACCATCATTGGCACCTGAGAGCCCAAGGCTGCCACCTAATCCCTGGGCGCAAATGTCAACGGCGCGTGCCACTTGCAAGTCCGGGAATGTGCCGTTTCTCATCCCAGAATTCCAGGCCAGCGAAGATTTCTCCCTGGGAAAAGGTGCCAGGACAGAAAGCGATTGTGCCTTTTCTAGGGTTAATGGGGCCCCAAAATTGGCAGCTGAGAGCCCAGGGCTGCCACCTTTTCCCTGGGCGCAAAGCTCGACGGTGCGTGCCACATGCGGGTAAGGGAAAGAGCCGTTATCAGCCCAGAATTCCAGACCAATGAAGATTCCTCCCAGGGAAAAGGTGCCAGGACAGAAAGCGATTGTTCTTTTTCTAGGGGTAATGGGGCCCCATCATTGGCACCTGAGAGCCCAAGGCTGCCACCTTTTGCCTGAGCACAAAGCTTGGCGGTGCGTTCCACTTGCAGGTCCGGGAAAGTGCCGTTTTTCAGCCTAGAATTCCAGACGGACGAAAATTCCTCCCAGGGAAAAGGTGCCAGGACAGAAAGCGATTGTTATTTATCTAGTGTTAACGGGGACCCATCGTTGGCACCTGAGAGCCCAAGGCTGCCACCTTTTCCCTGGGCGCAAAGCTAGATGGGGCCTGCCACATGCAGGTCAGAGAAAGTGCTTTGTTCAGCCCAGAATTCCAGACGGATGACGACTCCTCCCAGGGAAGAGGCTCCCAGGACAGAAAGCGATTGTTCCATTTCTAGTGTTAATGGGGGCCCGTCATTGGCATCTGAGAGCCAGAGGTTGCCTCCTTTTCCCTGGGCGCAAAGCACGACAGTGCGTGCCACGTGCTGGTCCCAGAAAGTGCCATTTTACAGCCCAGAATTCCAGACCAATGAAGACTCCTCCCAGGGAAAAGGTGCCAGGACAGAAAGCCATTGTGCCTTTTCTAGGGGTAATGGGGCACCATCATTGGCACCTGAGAGCCCAAGGCTGCCACCTTTTCCCTGGGCGCAAATGTCGACGGCGCGTGCCACTTGCAAGTCCGGGAATGTGCCCTTTCTCATCCCAGAATTCCAGGCCAGCGAAGATTTCTCCCTGGGAAAAGGTGCCAGGACAGAAAGCGATTGTTCTTTTTCTAGGGTTAATGGGGCCCCAAAATTGGCAGCTGAGAGCCAGAGGTTGCCTCCTTTTCCCTGGGCGCAAAGCTCGACGGTGCATGCCACATGCGGGTAAGGGAAAGAGCCGTTTTCAGCCCAGAATTCCAGACCAATGAAAACTCCTCCCAGGGAAAAGGTGCCAGGACAGAAAGCGATTGTTCTTTTTCTAGGGGTAATGGGGCACCATCATTGGCACCTGAGAGCCCAAGGCTGCCACCTTTTGCCTGGGCGCAAAGCTCGACGGTACGTTCCACTTGCAGGTCCGGGGAAGTGCCGTTTTTCATCCCAGAATTCCAGACGGACGAAAATTCCTCCCAGGGAAAAGGTGCCAGGACAGAAAGCGATTGTTATTTATCTAGTGTTAACGGGGACCCATCGTTGGCACCTGAGAGCCCAAGGCTGTCCCATCTTCCCTGGGCGCAAAGCTCGACGGTGTGTACCTTGTGCGGGTTTGGGGCAGTGCCATTTTTGAAGCCAGATTTCCAGATGGACGAAGATTCCTCCCTGGGAAAAGGTGCCAGGACAGAAAGCAAGTGTTATTTTTCTAGTGTTAACGGGGCCCCATCATTGGCACCTGAGAGCCCAAGGCTGCCACCTTTTCCCTGGGCGAAAATGTCGACAGCACGTGCCACTTGCGGGTCCGGGGAAGTGCCATTTTTCAGCCCAGAATTCCAGACGGACGAAGACACCTCCCAGGGAAAAGGTGCCAGGTCAGAAATCGAATTGTCCTTTTCTAGGGTCAATGGTGCCCCATCATTGGCACCTGAGAGTTCAAGGCTGCCACCTTCTCCGTGGCCGCAAACATCAACGGCGCGTACCGCTTTCTTGTCCGGGAAAGTGCTGTTTTTCAGCCCTGAATTCCAGACGGATGAAGACTCCTCACAGGGAAGAGGCTCCCAGGACAGAAAGCGATTGTTCCATTTCTAGGGTTAATCGGGCCCCATCATTGGCACCTGAGAGCCCATGGTTGCCTCCTATACCCTGGGCGCAAAGCTCGACCATGCGTGCTACGTGAGGGTCCGGGAAATTGCCGTTTCTCATTCCAGAATTCCAGACCGATGAAGATTCCTCCCTGGGAAAAGGTGTCAGGACAGAAAGCGATTGTTCCTTTTCTAGGGTTAATGGGGCTCCATCATTGACACCTGAGAGCCGAAGGCTGCAACCTTTTCCCTGAGCGCAAACCTCAATGGTGCATGCCACTTGCAAGTCCAGGAATGTGCTGTTTCTCATCCCAGAATTCCAGGCAGATGAAGATTTCTCCCAGGGAAGATGTGCCAGGGCAGAAAGCAATTGTGCCTTTTCTAGGGTTAATGGGGCCCCAAAATTGACACCTGAGAGCCCAAGGCTGCCACCTTTTCCCTGGGCGCAAAGCTCGACGGAGCGTTCCACATGCGGATCCCGGGGTAAGTGCCATTTTTCAGCCCAGAATTCCAGACCTATCAAGATTCCTCAGAGGGAAAAGATATCTGGAGACAAAGCCATTGTGTATTTTGTAATGCTAATTGGGCCCCATCATTGGCACCTGAGAGCCCAAGGCTGCCACCTTTTCCCTGAGTGCAAAGCTCGATGGTGCATACCCTGTGCGGGTCCGGGAAAGGGCCGTTTTTCAGCCCAGAATTCCAGACGGAAGTCGATTTCTCTCTGGGAAAAGGTGTCAGGACAGAAAGCCATTGTGCCTTTTGTACGGGGATTTGGGGCACCATCATTGGCACCTGAGAGCCCAAGGCTGCCACCTAATCCCTGGGCGCAAATGTCGACGGCGCGTGCCACTTGCAAGTCCGGGAATGTGCCGTTTCTCATCCCAGAATTCCAGGCCAGCGAAGATTTCTCCCTGGGAAAAGGTGCCAGGACAGAAAGCGCTTGTGCCTTTTCTAGGGTTAATGGGGCCCCAAAATTGGCAGCTGAGAGCCCAGGGCTGCCACCTTTTCCCTGGGCGCAAAGCTCGACGGTGCGTGCCACATGCGGGTAAGGGAAAGAGCCGTTATCAGCCCAGAATTCCAGACCAATGAAGATTCCTCCCAGGGAAAAGGTGCCAGGACAGAAAGCGATTGTTCTTTTTCTAGGGGTAATGGGGCCCCATCATTGGCACCTGAGAGCCCAAGGCTGCCACCTTTTGCCTGAGCACAAAGCTTGGCGGTGCGTTCCACTTGCAGGTCCGGGAAAGTGCCGTTTTTCAGCCTAGAATTCCAGACGGACGAAAATTCCTCCCAGGGAAAAGGTGCCAGGACAGAAAGCGATTGTTATTTATCTAGTGTTAACGGGGACCCATCGTTGGCACCTGAGAGCCCAAGGCTGCCACCTTTTCCCTGGGCACAAAGCTAGATGGGGCCTGCCACATGCAGGTCAGAGAAAGTGCTTTGTTCAGCCCAGAATTCCAGACGGATGACGACTCCTCCCAGGGAAGAGGCTCCCAGGACAGAAAGCGATTGTTCCAGTTCTAGTGTTAATGGGGGCCCGTCATTGGCATCTGAGAGCCAGAGGTTGCCTCCTTTTCCCTGGGCGCAAAGCACGACAGTGCGTGCCACGTGCTGGTCCCAGAAAGTGCCATTTTACAGCCCAGAATTCCAGACCAATGAAGACTCCTCCCAGGGAAAAGGTGCCGGGACAGAAAGCCATTGTGCCTTTTCTAGGGGTAATGGGGCACCATCATTGGCACCTGAGAGCCCAAGGCTGCCACCTTTTCCCTGGGCGCAAATGTCGACGGCGCGTGCCACTTTCTTGTCCGGGAATGTGCCCTTTCTCATCCCAGAATTCCAGGCCAGCGAAGATTTCTCCCTGGGAAAAGGTGCCAGGACAGAAAGCGATTGTTCTTTTTCTAGGGTTAATGGGGCCCCAAAATTGGCAGCTGAGAGCCAGAGGTTGCCTCCTTTTCCCTGGGCGCAAAGCTCGACGGTGCGTGCCACATGCGGGTAAGGGAAAGAGCCGTTTTCAGCCCAGAATTCCAGACCAATGAAAACTCCTCCCAGGGAAAAGGTGCCAGGACAGAAAGCGATTGTTCTTTTTCTAGGGGTAATGGGGCACCATCATTGGCACCTGAGAGCCCAAGGCTGCCACCTTTTGCCTGGGCGCAAAGCTCGACGGTACGTTCCACTTGCAGGTCCGGGGAAGTGCCGTTTTTCATCCCAGAATTCCAGACGGACGAAAATTCCTCCCAGGGAAAAGGTGCCAGGACAGAAAGCGATTGTTATTTATCTAGTGTTAACGGGGACCCATCGTTGGCACCTGAGAGCCCAAGGCTGTCCCATCTTCCCTGGGCGCAAAGCTCGACGGTGTGTACCTTGTGCGGGTTTGGGGCAGTGCCATTTTTGAAGCCAGATTTCCAGACGGACGAAGATTCCTCCCTGGGAAAAGGTGCCAGGACAGAAAGCAAGTGTTATTTTTCTAGTGTTAACGGGGCCCCATCATTGGCACCTGAGAGCCCAAGGCTGCCACCTTTTCCCTGGGCGAAAATGTCGACAGCACGTGGCACTTGCGGGTCCGGGGAAGTGCCATTTTTCAGCCCAGAATTCCAGACGGACGAAGACACCTCCCAGGGAAAAGGTGCCAGGTCAGAAATCGAATTGTCCTTTTCTAGGGTCAATGGTGCCCCATCATTGGCACCTGAGAGTTCAAGGCTGCCACCTTCTCCGTGGCCGCAAACATCAACGGCGCGTACCACTTTCTTGTCCGGGAAAGTGCTGTTTTTCAGCCCTGAATTCCAGACGGATGAAGACTCCTCACAGGGAAGAGGCTCCCAGGACAGAAAGCGATTGTTCCATTTCTAGGGTTAATCGGGCCCCATCATTGGCACCTGAGAGCCCAAGGTTGCCTCCTATACCCTGGGCGCAAAGCTCGACCATGCGTGCTACGTGAGGGTCCGGGAAATTGCCGTTTCTCATTCCAGAATTCCAGACCGATGAAGATTCCTCCCTGGGAAAAGGTGTCAGGACAGAAAGCGATTGTTCCTTTTCTAGGGTTAATGGGGCTCCATCATTGACACCTGAGAGCCGAAGGCTGCAACCTTTTCCCTGAGCGCAAACCTCAACGGTGCATGCCACTTGCAAGTCCAGGAATGTGCTGTTTCTCATCCCAGAATTCCAGGCAGATGAAGATTTCTCCCAGGGAAGATGTGCCAGGGCAGAAAGCAATTGTGCCTTTTCTAGGGTTAATGGGGCCCCAAAATTGACACCTGAGAGCCCAAGGCTGCCACCTTTTCCCTGGGCGCAAAGCTCGACGGAGCGTTCCACATGCGGATCCCGGGAAATTGCCATTTTTCAGCCCAGAATTCCAGACCTATGAAGATTCCTCAGAGGGAAAAGGTATCTGGAGACAAAGCCATTGTGTATTTTGTAATGCTAATTGGGCCCCATCATTGGCACCTGAGAGCCCAAGGCTGCCACCTTTTACCTGGGTGCAAAGCTCGACGGTGCATACCCTGTGCGGGTCCGTGAAAGAGCCGTTTTTCAGCCCAGAATTCCAGACGGAAGTCGATTCCTCTCTGGGAAAAGGTGTCAGGACAGAAAGCCATTGTGCTTTTTGTAAGGGAAATGGGGCCCCATCTTTGGCACCTGAGAGCCCAAGGCTGCCACCTTTTCCCTGGGCGCAAATGTCGACGGCGCGTGCCACTTGCAAGTCCGGGAATGTGCCGTTTCTCATCCCAGAATTCCAGGCCAGCGAAGATTTCTCCCTGAGAAAAGGTGCCAGGACAGAAAGCCATTGTGCCTTTTCTAGGGTTAATGGGGCCCCAAAATTGGCGGCTGAGAGCCCAAGGCTGCCACCTTTTCCCTGGGCGCAAAGCTCAACGGAGCGTTCCACGTGCGGGTCCGGGAAAGTGCCATTTTTCAGCCCAGAATTCCAAACCTATCAAGATTCCTCAGAGGGAAAAGGTACCAGGAGACAAAGCCATTGTGTATTTTGTAATGCTAATTGGGCCCCATCATTGGCACCTGAGAGCCCAAGGCTGCCACCTTTTCCCTGGGTGCAAAGCTCGACGGTGCATAGCCTGTGCGGGTCCGGGAAAGGGCCGTTTTTCAGCCCAGAATTCCAGACGGAAGACGATTCCTCTCTGGGAAAAGGTGTCAGGACAGAAAGCCATTGTGCCTTTTCTAGGGGTAATGGGGCCCCATCATTGGCACCTGAGAGCCCAAGGCTGCCACCTTTTCCCTGGGCGCAAATGTCGACGGCGCGTGCCACTTGCAAGTCCGGGAATGTGCCGTTTCTCATCCCAGAATTCCAGGCCAGCGAAGATTTCTCCCTGAGAAAAGGTGCCAGGACAGAATTTGATTGTGCCTTTTCTAGGGTTAATGGGGCCCCAAAATTGGCAGCTGAGAGCCCAGGGCTGCCCCCTTTTCCCTGGGTGCAAAGCTCGACGGCGCGTGCCACAAGCGGGAAAGGGAAAGAGCCGTTTTCTGCCCAGAATTCCAGACCAATGAAAACTCCTCCCAGGGAAAAGGTGCCAGGACAGAAAGCGATTGTTCTTTTTCTAGGGGTAATGGGGCCCCATCATTGGCACCTGAGAGCCCAAGGCTGCCACCTTTTGCCTGGGCGCAAAGATCGACGGTGCGTTCCACTTGCAGGTCCGGTGAAGTGCCGTTTTTCAGCCCAGAATTCCAGACGGACGAAAATTCCTCCCAGGGAAAAGGTGCCAGGACAGAAAGCGATTGTTATTTATCTAGTGTTAACGGGGACCCATCGTTGGCACCTGAGAGCCCAAGGCTGTCACCTCTTCCCTGGGCGCAAAGCTAGATGGTGCCTGCCACGTGCAGGTCAGAGAAAGTGCTTTGTTGAGCCCAGAATTCCAGACGGATGACGACTCCTCCCAGGGAAAAGGCTCCCAGGACAGAAAGCGATTGTTCCATTTCTAGTGTTAATGGGGGCCCGTCATTGGCATCTGAGAGCCAGAGGTTGCCTCCTTTTCCCTGGGCGCAAAGCACGACAGTGCGTGCCACGTGCTGGTCCCAGAAAGTGCCATTTTACAGCCCAGAATTCCAGACCAAAGAAGACTCCTCCCAGGGAAAAGGTGCCAGGACAGAAAGCCATTGTGCTTTTTGTAAAGGTAATGGGGCCCCATCATTGGCACCTGAGAGCCCAAGACTGCCACCTTTTCCCTGGACGCAAAGCTTGATGGTGCGTTCCACCTGCGGGTCCAGGAAAGTGTTGATTCTCAGACCAGAATTCCAAACCGATGAAGATTCCTCCCTGGGAAAAGGTGCCAGGACAGAAAGCCATTGTGCCTTTTCTAGGGGTAATGGCTGAGAGCCAAAGGCTGCCCCCATTTCCCTGGGCGCAAAGCTCGAGGGTGCGTACCTTGTGCGGGTTTGGGGCAGTGCCATTTTTGAACCCAGATTTCCAGACGGACGAAGATTCCTCCCTGGGAAAAGGTGCCAGGACAGAAAGCAAATGTTATTTTTCTAGTGTTAACGGGGCCCCATCATTGGCACCTGAGAGCCCAAGGCTGCCACCTTTTGCCTGGCACAAATGTCGACGGCGCGTGCCACTTGCGGGTCCGGGGAAGTGCCATTTTTCAGCCCAGAATTCCAGACGAACCAAGACACCTCCCAGGGAAAAGGTGCCAGGTCAGAAATCGAATTGTCCTTTTCTAGGGTCAATGGTGCCCCATCATTGGCACGTGAGAGTTCAAGGCTGCCACCTTCTCCGTGGCCGCAAACATCAACGGCGCGTACCGCTTTCTTGTCCGGGAAAGTGCTGTTTTTCAGCCCTCAATTCCAGACGGATGAAGACTCCTCACAGGGAAGAGGCTCCCAGGACAGAAAGCGATTGTTCCATTTCTAGGGTTAATCGGGCCCCATCATTGGCACCTGAGAGCCCATGGTTGCCTCCTATACCCTGGGCGCAAAGCTCGACCATGCGTGCTACGTGAGGGTCCGGGAAATTGCCGTTTCTCATTCCAGAATTCCAGACCGATGAAGATTCCTCCCTGGGAAAAGGTGTCAGGACAGAAAGCGATTGTTCCTTTTCTAGGGTTAATGGGGCTCCATCATTGACACCTGAGAGCCGAAGGCTGCAACCTTTTCCCTGAGCGCAAACCTCAACGGTGCATGCCACTTGCAAGTCCAGGAATGTGCTGTTTCTCATCCCAGAATTCCAGGCAGATGAAGATTTCTCCCAGGGAAGATGTGCCAGGGCAGAAAGCAATTGTGCCTTTTCTAGGGTTAATGGGGCCCCAAAATTGACACCTGAGAGCCCAAGGCTGCCACCTTTTCCCTGGGCGCAAAGCTCGACGGAGCGTTCCACATGCGGATCCCGGGAAAGTGCCATTTTTCAGCCCAGAATTCCAGACCTATCAAGATTCCTCACAGGGAAAAGGTATCTGGAGACAAAGCCATTGTGTATTTTGTAATGCTAATTGGGCCCCATCATTGGCACCTGAGAGCCCAAGGCTGCCACCTTTTCCCTGAGTGCAAAGCTCGATGGTGCATACCCTGTGCGGGTCCGGGAAAGGGCCGTTTTTCAGCCCAGAATTCCAGACGGAAGTCGATTTCTCTCTGGGAAGAGGTGTCAGGACAGAAAGCCATTGTGCCTTTTGTACGGGGATTTGGGGCACCATCATTGGCACCTGAGAGCCCAAGGCTGCCACCTAATCCCTGGGCGCAAATGTCGACGGCGCGTGCCACTTGCAAGTCCTG
The DNA here is from genome assembly GCF_047495875.1 of Pithys albifrons albifrons. NCBI lineage: Eukaryota > Metazoa > Chordata > Aves > Passeriformes > Thamnophilidae > Pithys > Pithys albifrons. The sequence continues at coordinate 7,999,795 of NC_092480.1, read as the reverse complement.
GAATGTGCCGTTTCTCATCCCAGAATTCCAGGCCAGCGAAGATTTCTCCCTGGGAAAAGGTGCCAGGACAGAAAGCGATTGTGCCTTTTCTAGGGTTAATGGGGCCCCAAAATTGGCAGCTGAGAGCCCAGGGCTGCCACCTTTTCCCTGGGCGCAAAGCTCGACGGTGCGTGCCACATGCGGGTAAGGGAAAGAGCCGTTATCAGCCCAGAATTCCAGACCAATGAAGATTCCTCCCAGGGAAAAGGTGCCAGGACAGAAAGCGATTGTTCTTTTTCTAGGGGTAATGGGGCCCCATCATTGGCACCTGAGAGCCCAAGGCTGCCACCTTTTGCCTGAGCACAAAGCTCGACGGTGCGTTCCACTTGCAGGTCCGGGAAAGTGCCGTTTTTCAGCCTAGAATTCCAGACGGACGAAAATTCCTCCCAGGGAAAAGGTGCCAGGACAGAAAGCGATTGTTATTTATCTAGTGTTAACGGGGACCCATCGTTGGCACCTGAGAGCCCAAGGCTGCCACCTTTTCCCTGGGTGCAAAGCTAGATGGGGCCTGCCACATGCAGGTCAGAGAAAGTGCTTTGTTCAGCCCAGAATTCCAGACGGATGACGACTCCTCCCAGGGAAGAGGCTCCCAGGACAGAAAGCGATTGTTCCATTTCTAGTGTTAATGGGGGCCCGTCATTGGCATCTGAGAGCCAGAGGTTGCCTCCTTTTGCCTGGGCGCAAAGCACAACAGTGCGTGCCACGTGCTGGTCCCAGAAAGTGCCATTTTACAGCCCAGAATTCCAGACCAATGAAAACTCCTCCCAGGGAAAAGGTGCCAGGACAGAAAGTCATTGTGCCTTTTCTAGGGGTAATGGGGCCCCATCATTGGCACCTGAGAGCCCAAGGCTGCCACCTTTTCCCTGGGCGCAAATGTCGACGGCGCATGCCACTTGCAAGTCCGGGAATGTGCCCTTTCTCATCCCAGAATTCCAGGCCAGCGAAGATTTCTCCCTGGGAAAAGGTGCCAGGACAGAAAGCGATTGTTCTTTTTCTAGGGTTAATGGGGCCCCAAAATTGGCAGCTGAGAGCCAGAGGTTGCCTCCTTTTCCCTGGGCGCAAAGCTCGACGGTGCGTGCCACATGCGGGTAAGGGAAAGAGCCGTTTTCAGCCCAGAATTCCAGACCAATGAAAACTCCTCCCAGGGAAAAGGTGCCAGGACAGAAAACGATTGTTCTTTTTCTAGGGGTAATGGGGCACCATCATTGGCACCTGAGAGCCCAAGGCTGCCACCTTTTGCCTGGGCGCAAAGCTCGACGGTACGTTCCACTTGCAGGTCCGGGGAAGTGCCGTTTTTCAGCCCAGAATTCCAGACGGACGAAAATTCCTCCCAGGGAAAAGGTGCCAGGACAGAAAGCGATTGTTATTTATCTAGTGTTAACGGGGACCCATCGTTGGCACCTGAGAGCCCAAGGCTGTCCCATCTTCCCTGGGTGCAAAGCTCGACGGTGTGTACCTTGTGCGGGTTTGGGGCAGTGCCATTTTTGAAGCCAGATTTCCAGATGGACGAAGATTCCTCCCTGGGAAAAGGTGCCAGGACAGAAAGCAAGTGTTATTTTTCTAGTGTTAACGGGGCCCCATCATTGGCACCTGAGAGCCCAAGGCTGCCACCTTTTCCCTGGGCGAAAATGTCGACAGCACGTGCCACTTGCGGGTCCGGGGAAGTGCCATTTTTCAGCCCAGAATTCCAGACGGACGAAGACACCTCCCAGGGAAAAGGTGCCAGGTCAGAAATCGAATTGTCCTTTTCTAGGGTCAATGGTGCCCCATCATTGGCACCTGAGAGTTCAAGGCTGCCACCTTCTCCGTGGGCGCAAACATCAACGGCGCGTACCACTTTCTTGTCCGGGAAAGTGCTGTTTTTCAGCCCTGAATTCCAGACGGATGAAGACTCCTCACAGGGAAGAGGCTCCCAGGACAGAAAGCGATTGTTCCATTTCTAGGGTTAATCGGGCCCCATCATTGGCACCTGAGAGCCCAAGGTTGCCTCCTATACCCTGGGCGCAAAGCTCGACCATGCGTGCTACGTGAGGGTCCGGGAAATTGCCGTTTCTCATTCCAGAATTCCAGACCAATGAAGATTCCTCCCTGGGAAAAGGTGTCAGGACAGAAAGCGATTGTTCCTTTTCTAGGGTTAATGGGGCTCCATCATTGACACCTGAGAGCCGAAGGCTGCAACCTTTTCCCTGAGCGCAAAGCTCAACAGTGCGTGCCACTTGCAAGTCCAGGAATGTGCTGTTTCTCATCCCAGAATTCCAGGCAGATGAAGATTTCTCCCAGGGAAGATGTGCCAGGGCAGAAAGCAATTGTGCCTTTTCTAGGGTTAATAGGGCCCCAAAATTGACACCTGAGAGCCCAAGGCTGCCACCTTTTCCCTGGGCGCAAAGCTCGACGGAGCGTTCCACATGCGGATCCCGGGAAAGTGCCATTTTTCAGCCCAGAATTCCAGACCTATCAAGATTCCTCAGAGGGAAAAGATATCTGGAGACAAAGCCATTGTGTATTTTGTAATGCTAATTGGGCCCCATCATTGGCACCTGAGAGCCCAAGGTAGCCTCCTATACCTTGGGCACAAAGCTCGACCATGCATGCTACGTGAGGGTCCGGGAAATTGCCGTTTCTCATTCCGGAATTCCAGACCGATGAAGATTCCTCCCTGGGAAAAGGTGTCAGGACAGAAAGCGATTGTTCCTTTTCTAGGGTTAATGGGGCTCCATCATTGACACCTGAGAGCCGAAGGCTGCAACCTTTTCCCTGAGCGCAAAGTTCAACGGTGCGTGCCACTTGCGGGTCAAGGAATGTGCTGTTTCTCATCCCAGAATTCGAGGCCAATGAAGATTTCTCCCAGGGAAAAGGTGCCAGGACAGAAAGCAATTGTGCCTTTTCTAGGGTTAATGGGGCACCAAAATTGACACCTGAGAGCCCAAGGCTGCCACCTTTTCCCTGGGCGCATAGCTCGACGGAGCGTTCCACATGCGGGTCCGGGAAAGTGCCATTTTTCAGCCCAGAATTCCAGACCTATGAAGATTCCTCAGAGGGAAAAGGTACCAGGAGACAAAGCCATTGTGTATTTTGTAATGCTAATTTGGCCCCATCATTGGCACCTGAGAGCCCAAGGCTGCCACCTTTTCCCTGGGTGCAAAGCTTGACGGTGCATACCCTGTGCGGGTCCGGGAAAGGGCCGTTTTTCAGCCCAGAATTCCAGACGGAAGTCGATTCCTCTCTGGGAAAAGGTGTCAGGACAGAAAGCCATTCTGCTTTTTCTAGGGGTAATGGGGCACCATCATTGGCACCTGAGAGCCCAAGGCTGCCACCTAATCCCTGGGCGCAAATGTCGACGGCGCGTGCCACTTGCAAGTCCGGGAATGTGCCGTTTCTCATCCCAGAATTCCAGGCCAGCGAAGATTTCTCCCTGGGAAAAGGTGCCAGGACAGAAAGCGATTGTGCCTTTTCTAGGGTTAATGGGGCCCCAAAATTGGCAGCTGAGAGCCAGAGGTTGCCTCCTTTTCCCTGGGCGCAAAGCTCGACGGTGTGTGCCACATGCGGGTAAGGGAAAGAGCCGTTTTCAGCCCAGAATTCCAGACCAATGAAAACTCCTCCCAGGGAAAAGGTGTCAGGACAGAAAGCGATTGTTCTTTTTCTAGGGGTAATGGGGCACCATCATTGGCACCTGAGAGCCCAAGGCTGCCACCTTTTGCCTGGGCGCAAAGCTCGACGGTACGTTCCACTTGCAGGTCCGGGGAAGTGCCGTTTTTCATCCCAGCATTCCAGACGGACGAAAATTCCTCCCAGGGAAAAGGTGCCAGGACAGAAAGCGATTATTATTTATCTAGTGTTAACGGGGACCCATCGTTGGCACCTGAGAGCCCAAGGCTGTCCCATCTTCCCTGGGCGCAAAGCTCGACGGTGTGTACCTTGTGCGGGTTTGGGGCAGTGCCATTTTTGAAGCCAGATTTCCAGACGGACGAAGATTCCTCCCTGGGAAAAGGTGCCAGGACAGAAAGCAAGTGTTATTTTTCTAGTGTTAATGGGGCCCCATCATTGGCACCTGAGAGCCCAAGGCTGCCACCTTTTCCCTGGGCGAAAATGTCGACAGCACGTGGCACTTGCGGGTCCGGGGAAGTGCCATTTTTCAGCCCAGAATTCCAGACGGACGAAGACACCTCCCAGGGAAAAGGTGCCAGGTCAGAAATCGAATTGTCCTTTTCTAGGGTCAATGGAGCCCCATCATTGGCACCTGAGAGTTCAAGGCTGCCACCTTTTCCGTGGGCGCAAACATCAACGGCGCGTACCACTTTCTTGTCCGGGAAAGTGCTGTTTTTCAGCCCTGAATTCCAGACGGATGAAGACTCCTCCCAGGGAAGAGGCTCCTAGGACTGAAAGCGATTGTTCCATTTCTAGGGTTAATCGGGCCCCATCATTGGCACCTGAGAGCCCAAGGTTGCCTCCTATACCCTGGACGCAAAGCTCGACCATGCGTGCTACGTGAGGGTCCGGGAAATTGCCGTTTCTCATTCCAGAATTCCAGACCAATGAAGATTCCTCCCTGGGAAAAGGTGTCAGGACAGAAAGCGATTGTTCCTTTTCTAGGGTTAATGGGGCTCCATCATTGACACCTGAGAGCCGAAGGCTGCAACCTTTTCCCTGAGCGCAAAGCTCAACGGTGCGTGCCACTTGCAAGTCCAGGAATGTGCTGTTTCTCATCCCAGAATTCCAGGCAGATGAAGATTTCTCCCAGGAAATATGTGCCAGGGCAGAAAGCAATTGTGCCTTTTCTAGGGTTAATGGGGCCCAAAATTGACACCTGAGAGCCCAAGGCTGCCACCTTTTCCCTGGGCGCAAAGCTCGACGGAGCGTTCCACATGCGGATCCCGGGAAAGTGCCATTTTTCAGCCCAGAATTCCAGACCTATGAAGATTCCTCAGAGGGAAAAGGTATCTGGAGACAAAGCCATTGTGTATTTTGTAATGCTAATTGGGCCCCATCATTGGCACCTGAGAGCCCAAGGCTGCCACCTTTTACCTGGGTGCAAAGCTCGACGGTGCATACCCTGTGCGGGTCCGTGAAAGAGCCGTTTTTCAGCCCAGATTTCCAGACGGATGAAGATTCCTCTCTGGGAAAAGGTGTCAGGACAGAAAGCCATTGTGCTTTTTCTAGGGGTAATGGGGCCCCATCTTTGGCACCTGAGAGCCCAAGGCTGCCACCTTTTCCCTGGGCGCAAATGTCGACGGCGCGTGCCACTTGCAAGTCCGGGAATGTGCCGTTTCTCATCCCAGAATTCCAGGCCAGCGAAGATTTCTCCCTGAGAAAAGGTGCAAGGACAGAAAGCGATTGTTCTTTTTCTAGGGTTAATGGGGCCCCAAAATTGGCAGCTGAGAGCCCAGGGCTGCCACCTTTTCCCTGGGTGCAAAGCTCGACGCCGCGTGCCACAAGCGGGAAAGGGAAAGAGCCGTTTTCTGCCCAGAATTCCAGACCAATGAAAACTCCTCCCAGGGAAAAGGTGCCAGGACAGAAAGCGATTGTTCTTTTTCTAGGGGTAATGGGGCCCCATCATTGGCACCTGAGAGCCCAAGGCTGCCACCTTTTGCCTGGGCGCAAAGATCGACGGTGCGTTCCACTTGCAGGTCCGGGGAAGTGCCGTTTTTCAGCCCGAAATTCCAGACGGACGAAAATTCCTCCCAGGGAAAAGGTGTCAGGACAGAAAGCGATTGTTATTTATCTAGTGTTAACGGGGACCCATCGTTGGCACCTGAGAGCCCAAGGCTGTCACCTTTTCCCTGGGCGCAAAGCTAGATGGTGCCTGCCACGTGCAGGTCAGAGAAAGACCTTCGTTCAGCCCAGGATTCCAGAAGGATGACGACTCCTCCCAGGGAAAAGGCTTCCAGGACAGAAAGCGATTGTGCCTTTTCTAGGGGTAATGGGTGAGAGCCCAAGGCTGCCCCCTTTTCCCTGGGCGCAAAGCTCGAGGGTGCATACCTTGTGCGGGTTTGGGGCAGTGCCATTTTTGAAGCCAGATTTCCAGACGGACGAAGATTCCTCCCTGGGAAAAGGTGCCAGGACAGAAAGCAAATGTTATTTTTCTAGTGTTAACGGGGCCCCATCATTGGCACCTGAGAGCCCAAGGCTGCCACCTTTTGCCTGGCACAAATGTCGACGGCGCGTGCCACTTGCAGGTCCGGGGAAGTGCCATTTTTCAGCCCAGAATTCCAGACGGACGAAGACACCTCCCAGGGAAAAGGTGCCAGGTCAGAAATCGAATTGTCCTTTTCTAGGGTCAATGGTGCCCCATCATTGGCACCTCAGAGTTCAAGGCTGCCACCTTCTCCGTGGGCACAATCATCAACGAGACGTACCATTTTCTTGTCTGGGAAAGTGCCATTTTTTAAGCCCTGAATACCAGACGGATGAAGACTCCTCACAGGGAAGAGGCTCCTAGGACTGAAAGCGATTGTTCCATTTCTAGGGTTAATCCGGCCCCATCATTGGCACCTGAGAGCCCAAGGTTGCCTCCTATGCCCTGGGCGCAAAGCTCGACCATGCGTGCTACGTGAGGGTCCGGGAAATTGCCGTTTCGCATTCCAGAATTCCAGACCAATGAAGATTCCTCCCTGGGAAAAGGTGTCAGGACAGAAAGCGATTGTTCTTTTTCTAGGGTTAATGGGGCTCCATCATTGACACCTGAGAGCCGAAGGCTGCAACCTTTTCCCTGAGCGCAAAGCTCAACGATGCGTGCCACTTGTAAGTCCAGGAATGTGCTGTTTCTCATCCCAGAATTCCAGGCAGATGAAGATTTCTCCCAGGGAAGATGTGCCAGGGCAGAAAGCAATTGTGCCTTTTCTAGGGTTAATGGGGCCCCAAAATTGACACCTGAGAGCCCAAGGCTGCCACCTTTTCCCTGGGCGCAAAGCTCGACGGAGCGTTCCACATGCGGATCCCGGGAAAGTGCCGTTTTTCAGCCCAGATTTCCAGACGGATGAAGATTCCTCTCTGGGAAAAGGTGTCAGGACAGAAAGCCATTGTGCTTTTTCTAGGGGTAATGGGGCCCCATCTTTGGCACCTGAGAGCCCAAGGCTGCCACCTTTTCCCTGGGCGCAAATGTCGACGGCGCGTGCCACTTGCAAGTCCGGGAATGTGCCGCTTCTCATCCCAGAATTCCAGGCCAGCGAAGATTTCTCCCTGGGAAAAGGTGCCAGGACAGAAAGCGATTGTGCCTTTTCTAGGGTTAATGGGGCCCCAAAATTGACACCTGAGAGCCCAAGGCTGCCACCTTTTCCCTGGACGCAAAGCTCGACGGAGCTTTCCACGTGTGGGTCCGGGAAAGTGCCATTTTTCAGCCCAGAATTCCAGACCTATGAAGATTCCTCCCAGGGAAAAGGTGTCAGGACAGAAAGCAATTGTTCTTTTTCTAGGGGTAATGGTGCCCCATCATTGGCACCTGAGAGCCCAAGGCTGCCACCTTTTGCCTGGGCACAAAGCTCGACGGTGCGTTCCACTTGCAGGTCCGGGGAAGTGCCGTTTTTCAGTCCAGAATTCCAGATGGACGAAAATTCCTCCCAGGGAAAAGGTGCCAGGACAGAAAGCGATTGTTATTTATCTAGTGTTAACGGGGACCCATCGTTGGCACCTGAGAGCCCAAGGCTGCCACCTTTTCCCTGGGCGCAAAGCTAGATGGTGCCTGCCACGTGCAGGTCAGAGAAAGTGCTTTGTTCAGCCCAGAATTCCAGAAAGATGACGACTCCTCCCAGGGAAAAGGCTCCCAGGACAGAAAGCGATTGTTCCATTTCTAGTGTTAATGGGGGCCCGTCATTGGCATCTGAGAGCCAGAGGTTGCCTCCTTTTCCCTGGGCGCAAAGCACGACAGTGCGTGCCACGTGCTGGTCCCAGAAAGTGCCATTTTACAGCCCAGAATTCCAGACCAATGAAAACTCCTCCAAGGGAAAAGGTGCCAGGACAGAAAGCCATTGTGCTTTTTGTAAAGGTAATGGGGCCCCATCATTGGCACCTGAGAGCCCAAGACTGCCACCTTTTCCCTGGATGCAAAGCTCGATGGTGCGCTCCACTTGCGGGTCCAGGAAAATGCCGATTCTCAGACCAGAATTCCAAACCGATGAAGATTCCTCCCTGGGAAAAGGTGCCAGGACAGAAAGCCATTGTGCCTTTTGTAGGGGTAATGGGGCCCCATCATTGGCACCTGAAAGCCCAAGGCTGCCCCCTTTTCCCTGGGTGCAAAGCTCGACGGTGTGTACCTTGTGCGGGTTTGGGGCAGTGCCATTTTTGAACCCAGATTTCCACACAGACGAAGATTCCTCCCTGGGAAAAGGTGCCAGGACAGAAAGCCATTGTGCCTTTTCTAGGGGTAATGGGGCACCATCATTGGCACCTGAGAGCCCAAGGCTGCCACCTTTTCCCTGGGCGCAAATGTCGACGGCGCGTGCAACTTGCAAGTCCGGGAATGTGCCGTTTCTCATCCCAGAATTCCAGGCCAGCGAAGATTTCTCCCTGGAAAAAGGTGTCAGGACAGAAAGCGATTGTGCCTTTTCTAGGGTTAATGGGGCCCCAAAATTGGCAGCTGAGAGCCCAGGGCTGCCACTTTTTCCCTGGGCGCAAAGCTCGACGGTGCGTGCCACATGCGGGTAAGGGAAAGAGCCGTTTTCAGCCCAGAATTCCAGACCAATGAAGATTCCTCCCAGGGAAAAGGTGCCAGGACAGAAAGCTATTGTTCTTTTTCTAGGGGTAATGGGGCCCCATCATTGGCACCTGAGAGCCCAAGGCTGCCACCTTTTTGCCTGGGCACAAAGCTCGACGGTGCGTTCCACTTGCAGGTCCGGGGAGTGCCGTTTTTCAGTCCAGAATTCCAGACGGACGAAAATTCCTCCCAGGGAAAAGGTGCCAGGAGAGAAAGCGATTGTTATTTATCTAGTGTTAACGGGGACCCATCGTTGGCACCTGAGAGCCCAAGGCTGCCACCTTTTCCCTGGGCGCAAAGCTAGATGGTGCCTGCCACGTGCAGGTCAGAGAAAGTGCTTTGTTCAGCCCAGAATTCCAGACAGATGACGACGCCTCCCAGGGAAAAGGCTCCCAGGACAGAAAGCGGTTGTTTCATTTCTAGTGTTAATGGGGGCCCGTCATTGGCATCTGAGAGACAGAGGTTGCCTCCTTTTCCCTGGGCGCAAATCACGACAGTGCGTGCCACGTGCTGGTCCCAGAAAGTGCCATTTTACAGCCCAGAATTCCAGACCAATGAAGACTCTTCCCAGGGAAAAGGTGCCAGGACAGAAAGCCATTGTGCTTTTTGTAAAGGTAATGGGGCCCCATCATTGCCACCTGAGAGCCCAAGACTGCCACCTTTTCCCTGGACGCAAAGCTCGATGGTGCGTTCCACTTGTGGGTCCAGGAAAGTGCCGATTCTCAGACCAGAATTCCAAGCCGATGAAGATTCCTCCCTGGGAAAAGGTGCCAGGACAGAAAGCCATTGTGCCTTTTGTAGGGGTAATGGGGCATGATCATTGGCACCTGAGAGCCCAAGGCTGCCCCCTTTTCCCTGGGCGCAAAGCTCGACGGTGTGTACCTTGTGCGGGTTTGGGGCAGTGCCATTTTTGAACCCAGATTTCCAGACGGACGAAGATTCCACCCTGGGAAAAGGTGCCAGGACGGAAAGCAAGTGTTATTTTTCTAGTGTTAACGGGGCCCCATCATTGGCACCTGAGAGCCCAAGGCTGCCACCTTTTCCCTGGGCGCAAATGTCGACGGCGCGTGCCACTTGCGGGTCCAGGGAAGTGCCATGTTTCAGCCCAGAATTCCAGACGGACGAAGACACCTCCCAGGGAAAAGGTGCCAGGTCAGAAATCGAATTGTCCTTTTCTAGGGTCAATGGTGCCCCATCATTGGCACCTCAGAGTTCAAGGCTGCCACCTTTTCCGTGGGCGCAAACATCAACGGCGCGTACCACTTTCTTGTCTGGGAAAGTGCCATTTTTCAGCCCTCAATTCCAGACAGATGAAGACTCCTCACAGGGAAGAGGCTCCCAGGAAAGAAAGCGATTGTTCCATTTCTAGGGTTAATCGGGCCCCATCATTGGCACCTGAGAGCCCAAGGTTGCCTCCTATACCCTGGGCACAAAGCTCGACCATGCGTGCTACGTGAGGGTCCGGGAAATTGCCGTTTCTCATTCCGGAATTCCAGACCAATGAAGATTCCTCCCTGGGAAAAGGTGTCAGGACAGAAAGCGATTGTTCCTTTTCTAGGGTTAATGGGGCTCCATCATTGACACCTGAGAGCCGAAGGCTGCAACCTTTTCCCTGAGCGCAAAGCTCAACGGTTTGTGCCACTTGCGGGTCAAGGAATGTGCCGTTTCTCATCCCAGAATTCGAGGCCAATGAAGATTTCTCCCAGGGAAAAGGTGCCAGGACAGAAAGCAATTGTGCCTTTTCTAGGGTTAATGGGGCCCCAAAATTGACACCTGAGAGCCCAAGGCTGCCACTTTTTCCCTGGGCGCAAAGCTCGACGGAGCGTTCCACGTGCGGGTCCGGGAAAGTGCCATTTTTCAGCCCAGAATTCCAGACCTATGAAGATTCCTCAGAGGGAAAAGGTACCAGGAGACAAAGCCATTGTGTATTTTGTAATGCTAAGTGGGCCCCATCATTGGCACCTGAGAGCCCAAGGCTGCCACCTTTTACCTGGGCGCAAAGCTAGACGGAGCGTTCCACGTGCGGGTCCGGGAAAGGGCCGTTTTTCAGCCCAGAATTCCAGACGGAAGTCGATTCCTCTCTGGGAAAAGGTGTCAGGACAGAAAGCCATTGTGCCTTTTCTAGGGGTAATGGGGCACCATCATTGGCACCTGAGAGTCCAAGTCTGCCACCTTTTCCCTGGGCGCAAATGTCGACGGCGCGTGCCACTTGCAAGTCCGGGAATGTGCCGTTTCTCATCCCAGAATTCCAGGCCAGCGAAGATTTCTCCCTGGGAAAATATGCCAGGACAGAAAGCGATTGTTCTTTTTCTAGGGTTAATGGGGCCCCAAAATTGGCGGCTGAGAGCCCATGGCTGCCACCTTTTCCCTGGGCGCAAAGCTCGACGGTGCGTGCCACATGCGGGTAAGGGAAAGAGCCGTTTTCATCCCAGAATTCCAGACCAATGAAGATTCCTCCCAGGGAAAAGGTGCCAGGACAGAAAGCGATTGTTCTTTTTCTAGGGGTAATGGGGCCCCATCATTGGCACCTGAGAGCCCAAGGCTGCCACCTTTTGCCTGGGCGCAAAGCTAGATGGTGCCTGCCACGTGCAGGTCAGAGAAAGTGCTTTGTTCAGCCCAGGATTCCAGACGGATGACGACTCCTCCCAGGGAAAAGGCTCCCAGGACAGAAAGCGATTGTTCCATTTCTAGTGTTAATGGGGGCCCGTTATTGGCATCTGAGAGCCAGAGGTTGCCTCCTTTTCCCTGGGCGCAAAGCACGACAGTGCGTGCCACGTGCTGGTCCCAGAAAGTGCCATTTTACAGCCCAGAATTCCAGACCAATGAAGATTCCTCCCAGGGAAAAGGTGCCAGGACAGAAAGCCATTGTGCTTTTTGTTAAGGTAATGGGGCCCCATCATTGGCACCTGAAAGCCTAAGACTGCCACCTTTTCCCTGGACGCAAAGCTCCATGGTGCGTTCCACTTGCGGGTCCAGGAAAGTGCCGATTCTCAAACCAGAATTCCAAACCAATGAAGATTCCTCCCTGGGAAAAGGTGCCAGGACAGAAAGCCATTGTGCCTTTTGTAGGGGTAATGGGGCCCCATCATTGGCACCTGAGAGCCCAAGGCTGCCCCCTTTTCCCTGTACGCAAATGTCGACGGCGCGTGCCACTTGTAAGTCTGGGAATGTGCCGTTTCTCATCCCAGAATTCCAAACCGATGAAGATTCCTCCCTGGGAAAGGGTACCAGGACAGAAAGCCATTGTGCCTTTTGTAGGGGTAATGGGGCATGATCATTGGCACCTGAGAGCCCAAGGCTGCCACCTTTTCTCTGGGCGCAAATGTCGACGGCGCGTGCCACTTGCAATTCCGGGAATGTGCCGTTTCTCATCCCAGAATTCCAGGCCAGCAAAGATTTCTCCCTGGGAAAAGGTGCCAGGACAGAAAGCAATTGTGCCTTTTCTAGGGTTAATGGGGCCCCAAAATTGGCAGCTGAGAGCCCAGGGCTGCCACCTTTTCCCTGGGCGCAAAGCTCGACGGTGCGTGCCACATGCGGGTAAGGGAAAGAGCCGTTTTCAGCCCAGAATTCCAGACCAATGAAGATTCCTCCCAGGGAAAAGGTGCCAGGACGGAACGCGATTGTTCTTTTTCTAGGGGTAATGGGGCCCCATCATTGGCACCTGAGAGCCCAAGGCTGCCACCTTTTGCCTGGGCACAAAGCTCGACGGTGCGTTCCACTTGCAGGTCCGGGGAAGTGCCATTTTTCAGTCCAGAATTCCAGACGGACGAAAATTCCTCCCAGGGAAAAGGTGCCAGGACAGAAAGCAATTGTTATTTATCTAGTGTTAAAAGGGACCCATCGTTGGCACCTGAGAGCCCAAGGCTGCCACCTTTTCCCTGGGCGCAAAGCTAGATGGTGCCTGCCACGTGCAGGTCAGAGAAAGACCTTTGTTCAGCCCAGAATTCCAGACGGATGACGACTCCTCCCAGGGAAAAGGCTCCCAGGACAGAAAGCGATTGTTCCATTTCTAGTGTTAATGGGGGCCCGTTATTGGCATCTGAGAGCCAGAGGTTGCCTCCTTTTCCCTGGGCGCAAAGCACGACAGTGCGTGCCACGTGCTGGTCCCAGAAAGTGCCATTTTACAGCCCAGAATTCCAGACCAATGAAGATTCCTCCCAGGGAAAAGGTGCCAGGACAGAAAGCCATTGTGCTTTTTGTAAAGGTAATGGGGCCCCATCATTGGCACCTGAGAGCCCAAGACTGCCACCTTTTCCCTGGACGCAAAGCTCGATGGTGCGTTCCACTTGTGGGTCCAGGAAAGTGCCGATTCTCAGACCAGAATTCCAAGCCGATGAAGATTCCTCCCTGGGAAAAGGTGCCAGGACAGAAAGTCATTGTGCCTTTTGTAGGGGTAATGGGGCACCATCATTGGCACCTGAGAGCCCAAAACTGCCCCCTTTTACCTGGGCACAAAGCTCGACGGTGTGTACTTTGTGCGGGTTTGGGACAGTGCCATTTTTGAACCCAGATTACCAGATGGATGAAGATTCCTCCCTGGGAAAAGGTGCCAGGACAGAAAGCAAGTGTTATTTTTCTAGTGTTTACGGGGCCCCATCATTGGCACCTGAGAGCCTAAGGCTGCCACCTTTTGCCTGGGCGTAAATGTCGACGGCGCGTGCCACTTGCGGGTCCGGGGAAGTGCCATTTTTCAGCCCAGAATTCCAGACGGACGAAGACACCTCCCAGGGAAAAGGTGCCAGGTCAGAAATCGAATTGTCCTTTTCTAGGGTCAATGGTGCCCCATCATTGGCACCTCAGAGTTCAAGGCTGCCACCTTTTCCGTGGGCGCAAACATCAACAGCGCGTACCACTTTCTTGTCCGGGAAAGTGCCGTTTTTCAGCCCTGAATTCCAGACGGATGAAGACTCCTCACAGGGAAGAGGCTCCCAGGACAGAAAGCGATTGTTCCATTTCTAGGGTTAATCGGGCCCCATCATTGGCACCTGAGAGCCCAAGGTTGCCTCCTATACCCTGGGCGCAAAGCTCGACCATGCGTGCTACGTGAGGGTCCGGGAAATTGCCGTTTCTCATTCCAGAATTCCAGACCGATGAAGATTCCTCCCTGGGAAAAGGTGTCAGGACAGAAAGCGATTGTTCCTTTTCTAGGGTTAATGGGGCTCCATCATTGACACCTGAGAGCCAAAGGCTAAAACCTTTTCCCAGAGCGCAAAGCCCGACGGTGCGTGCCACTTGCGGATCCAGGAATGTGCTGTTTCTCATCCCAGAATTCGAGGCCGATGAAGATTTCTCCCAGGGAAAAGGTGCCTGGACAGAAAGCAATTGTGCCTTTTCTAGGGTTAATGGGGCCCCAAAATTGACACCTGAGAGCCCAAGGCTGCCACCTTTTCCCTGGGCGCAAAGCTCGACGGAGCGTTCCACGTGCGGGTCCGGGAAAGTGCCATTTTTCAGCCCAGAATTCCAGACCTATGAAGATTCCTCCCAGGGAAAAGGTACGAGGAGACAAAGCCATTGTGTATTTTGTAATGCTACTAGGGCCCCATCATTGGCACCTGAGAGCCCAAGGCTGCCACCTTTTCCCTGGGTGCAAAGCTCGACGGTGCATACCCTGTGTGGGTCTGGGAAAGGGCCGTTTTTCAGCCCAGAATTCCAGACGGAAGTCGATTCCTCTCTGGGAAAAGGTGTCAGGACAGAAAGCCATTGTGCCTTTTGTAGGGGTAATGGGGCCCCAAAATTTGCACCTGAGAGCCCAAGGCTGCCACCTTTTCCCTGGGCGCAAAGCTTGACGGTGCATACCCTGTGCGGGTTTGGGAAAGGGCCGTTTTTCAGCCCAGAATTCCAGATGGAAGTCGATTCCTCCCTGGGAAAAGGTGTCAGGACAGAAAGCCATTGTGCCTTTTCTAGGGTTAATGGGGCCCCAAAATTGGCAGCTGAGAGCCCAAGGCTGCCACCTTTTCCCTGGGCGCAAATCTCGATGGTGTGTGCCACATGCGGGTAAGGGAAAGAGCCGTTTTCAGCCCTGAATTCCAGACCAATGAAGATTCCTCCCAGGGAAAAGGTGCCAGGTCAGAAATCGAATTGTCCTTTTCTAGGGTCAATGGTGCCCCATCATTGGCACCTCAGAGTTCAAGGCTGCCACCTTTTCCGTGGGCGCAAACATCAACGGCGCGTACCACTTTCTTGTCCGGGAAAGTGCCGTTTTTCAGCCCTCAATTCCAGACAGATGAAGACTCCTCACAGGGAAGAGGCTCCCAGGACAGAAAGCGATTGTTCCATTTCTAGGGTTAATCCGGCCCCATCATTGGCACCTGAGAGCCCATGGTTTCCTCCTATACCCTGGGCGCAAAGCTCGACCATGCGTGCTACGTGAGGGTCCGGGAAATTGCCGTTTCTCATTCCAGAATTCCAGACAAATGAAGATTCCTCACTGTGTAAAGGTGCCAGGACAGGAATAGATTTCTCCTTTTCTAGGAGTAATGGGGCCCCATCATTGGCACCTGAGAGCCCAAGGCTGCAAACTTTTCCCTGGGTGCAAAGCTCGACGGTGCATGCCACTTGCGGGTCCAGGAATGTGCTGTTTCTCATCCCAGAATTCGAGGCCGATGAAGATTTCTCCCAGGGAAAAGGTGCCAGGACAGAAAGCAATTGTGCCTTTTCTAGGGTTAATGGGGCCCTAAAATTGACACCTGAGAGCCCAAGGCTGCCACCTTTTCCCTGGGTGCAAACATCAACGGAGCGTTCCACGTGCGGGTCCGGGAAAGTACCATTTTTCAGCCCAGAATTCCAGACCTATGAAGATTCCTCAGAGGGAAAAGGTACCAGGAGACAAAGCCATTGTGTATTTTGTAACGCTAATTGGGCCCCATCATTGGCACCTGAGAGCGCAAGACTGCCACCTTTTCCCTGGACGCAAAGGTCGATGGTGCGTTCCACTTGCGGGTCCAGGAAAGTGCCGATTCTCAGACCAGAATTCCAAACCGATGAAGATTCCTCCCTGGGAAAAGGTGCCAGGACAGAAAGCCATTGTGCCTTTTGTAGGGGTAATGGGGCCCCAAAATTGGCAGCTGAGAGCCCAGGGCTGCCACCTTTTCCCTGGGCGCAAAGCTCAACGGTGCGTGCCACATGTGGGTAAGGGAATGAGCCGTTTTCAGCCCAGAATTCCAGAGCAATGAAGATTCCTCCCAGGGAAAAGGTGCCAGGACAGAAAGCCATTGTTCTTTTTCTAGGGGTAATGGGGCCCCATCATTGGCACCCGAGAGCGCAAGGCTGTCACCTTTTGCCTGGGCACAAAGCTCGACAATGCGTTCCACTTGCAGGTCCGGGGAAGTGCCGTTTTTCAGTCCAGAATTTCAGACGGACGAAAATTCCTCCCAGGGAAAAGGTGCCAGGACAGAAAGCGATTGTTATTTATCTAGTGTTAACGGGGACCCATCATTGGCACCTGAGAGCCCAAGGCTGCCACCTTTTCCCTGGATGCAAAGCTAGATGGCGCCTGCCACCTGCAGGTCAGAGAAAGACCTTTGTTCAGCACAGGATTCCAGAAGGATGACGACTCCTCCCAGGGAAAAGGCTTCCAGGACAGAAAGCGATTGTTCCATTTCTAGTGTTAATGGGGGCCCGTCATTGGCATCTGAGAGCCAGAGGTTGCCTCCTTTTCCCTGGGCGCAAAGCACGACAGTGCGTTCCACGTGCTGGTCCCAGAAAGTGCCATTTTGCAGCCCAGAATTCCAGACCAATGAAGATTCCTCCCAGGGAAAAGGTGCCAGGACAGAAAGCCATTGTGCTTTTTGTAAAAGTAATGGGGCCCCATCATTGGCACCTGAGAGCCCAAGACTGCCACCTTTTCCCTGGACGCAAAGCTCGATGGTGCGTTCCACTTGCGGGTCCAGGAAAGTGCCGATTCTCAGACCAGAATTCCAAACCGATGAAGATTCCTCCCTGGGAAAAGGTGCCAGGACAGAAAGCCATTGTGCCTTTTGTAGGGGTAATGGGGCACCATCATTGGCACCTGAGAGCCCAAGGCTGCCCCCTTTTCCCTGGGTGCAAAGCTCGACGGTGTGTACATTGTGCGGGTTTGGGGCAGTGCCATTTCTGAACCCAGATTTCCAGACGGACAAAGATTCCTCCCTGGGAAAAGGTGCCAGGACAGAAAGCAAGTGTTATTTCTCTAGTGTTAACGGGGCCCCATCATTGGCACCTGAGAGCCCAAGGCTGCCACCTTTTGCCTGGGCGCAAATGTCGACGGCGCGTGCCACTTTCGGTTCCGGGGAAGTGCCATTTTTCAGCCCAGAATTCCAGACGGACGAAGACACCTCCCAGGGAAAAGGTGCCAGGTCAGAAATCGAATTGTCCTTTTCTAGGGTCAATGGTGCCCCATCATTGGCACCTCAGAGTTCAAGGCTGCCACCTTTTCCGTGGGCGCAAACATCAACGGCACGTACCACTTTCTTGTCCTGGAAAGTGCCGTTTTTCAGCCTTCAATTCCAGACAGATGAAGACTCCTCACAGGGAAGAGGCTCCTAGGACAGAAAGCGATTGTTCCATTTCTAGGGTTATTCGGGCCCCATCATTGGCACCTGAGAGCCCAAGGTTGCCTCCTATACCCTGGGCGCAAAGCTCGACCATGCGTGCTACGTGAGGGTCCGGGAAATTGCCGTTTCTCATTCCAGAATTCCAGACAAATGAAGATTCCTCCCTGGGAAAAGGTGTCAGGACAGAAAGCGATTCTTCCTTTTCTAGGGTTAATGGGGCTCCATCATTGACACCTGAGAGCCCAAGGCTGCAACCTTTTCCCTGAGCGCTAAGCTCAACGGTGCGTGCCACTTGCGGGTCCAGGAATGTGCTGTTTCTCATCCCAGAATTCCAGGCCGATGAAGATTTCTCCCAGGGAAAAGGTGCCAGGACAGAAAGCAATTGTGCCTTTTCTAGGGTTAATGGGGCCCCAAAATTAACACCTGAAAGCCCAAGGCTGCCACCTTTTCCCTGGGCGCAAAGCTCGACGGAGCGTTCCACTTGCGGGTCCGGGAAAGTGCCATTTTTCAGCCCAGAATTCCAGACCTATGAAGATTCCTCCCTGGGAAAAGGTACCAGGAGACAAAGCCATTGTGTATTTTGTAATGCTAAGTGGGCCCCATCATTGGCACCTGAGAGCCCAAGGCTGCCACCTTTTCCCTGGGTGCAAAGCTCGACGGTGCATACCCTGTGCGGGTCTGGGAAAGGACCGTTTTTCAGCCCAGAATTCCAGACGGAAGTCAATTCCTATCTGGGAAAAGGTGTCAGGACAGAAAGCCATTGTGCCTTTTCTCGGGGTAATGGGACCTCATCTTTGCCACCTGAGAGCCCAAGGCTGCCACCTTTTCCCTGGGCACAAATGTCGACGGAGCGTTCCACGTGCGGGTCCGGGAAAGTGCCATTTTTCAGCCCAGAATTCCAGACCTATGAAGATTCCTCCCTGGGAAAAGGTACCAGGAGACAAAGCCATTGTGTATTTTGTAATGCTAATTGGGCCCCATCATTGGCACCTGAGAGCCCAGGGCTGCCACCTTTTCCCTTAGGTGCAAAGCTCGACGGTGCATACCCTGTGCGGGTCCGGGAAAGGGCCGTTTTTCAGCCCAGAATTCCAGACGGAAGTCAATTCCTATCTGGGAAAAGGTGTCAGGACAGAAAGCCATTGTGCCTTTTCTAGGGGTAATGGGACCTCATCTTTGGCAGCTGAGAGCCCAAGGCTGCCACCTTTTCCCTGGGCGCAAATGTCGACGGCGCGTGCCACTTGCAAGTCCGGGAATGTGCCGTTTCTCATCCCAGAATTCCAGGCCAGCGAAGATTCCTCCCTGGGAAAAGGTGCCAGGACAGAAAGCCATTGTGCCTTTTCTAGGGTTAATGGGGCCCCAAAATTGGCAGCTGAGAGCCCAGGGCTGCCACCTTTTCCCTGGGCGCAAAGCTCGACGGTGCGTGCTACAGGCGGGTAAGGGAAAGAGCCGTTTTCAGACCAGAATTCCAGACGAATGAAGATTCCTCCCAGGGAAAAGGTGCCAGGACAGAAAGCCATTGTTTTTTTTCTAGGGGTAATGGGGCCCCATCATTGGCACCTGAGAGCCCAAGGCTGCCACCTTTTCCCTGGGCGCAAAGCTCGACGGTGTGTGCCACATGTGGGTAAGGGAAAGAGCCGTTTTCAGCCCAGAATTCCAGACCAATGAAGATTCCTCCCAGGGAAAAGGTGCCAGGACAGAAAGCCATTGTTCTTTTTCTAGGGGTAATGGGGCCCCATCATTGGCACCTGAGAGCCCAAGGCTGCCACCTTTTGCCTGGGCGCAAAGCTCGACGGTGCCTTCCACTTGCAGGTGCAGGAAAGTGCCGTTTTTCAGCCCAGAATTCCAGACGGACGAAAATTCCTCCCAGGGAAAAGGTGCCAGGACAGAAAGCGATTGTTAGTTATCTAGTGTTAACGGGGACCCATAGTTGGCACCTGAGAGCCCAAGGCTGCCACCTTTTCCCTGGGCGCAAAGCTAGATGGTGCCTGCCACGTGCAGGTCAGAGAAAGACCTCTGTTCAGCCCAGAATTCCAGACGGATGACGACTCCTCCCAGGGAAAAGGCTCCCAGGACAGAAAGCGATTGTTCCATTTCTAGTGTTAATGGGGGCCCGTCATTGGCATCTGAGAGCCAGAGGTTGCCTCCTTTTCCCTGGGCGCAAAGCACAACAGTGCGTGCCACGTGCTGGTCCCAGAAAGTGCCATTTTACAGCCCAGAATTCCAGACCAATGAAGATTCCTCCCAGGGAAAAGGTGCCAGGACAGAAAGCCATTGTGCTTTTTGTAAAGGTAATGGGGCCCCATCATTGGCACCTGAGAGCCCAAGACTGCCACCTTTTGCCTGGACGCAAAGCTCGATGGTGCGTTCCACTTGCGGGTCCAGGAAAGTGCCGATTCTCAGACCAGAATTCCAAACCGATGAAGATTCCTCCCAGGGAAAAGGTGCCAGGACAGAAAGCCATTGTGCCTTTTGTAGGGGTAATGGGGCACCATCATTGGCACCTGAGAGCCCAAGGCTGCCCCCTTTTCCCTGGGCGCAAAGCTCGACGGTGTGTACCTTGTGCGGGTTTGGGGCAGTGCCATTTCTGAACCCTGATTTCCAGACGGACAAAGATTCCTCCCTGGGAAAAGGTGCCAGGACAGAAAGCAAGTGTTATTTTTCTAGTGTTAACGGGGCCCCATCATTGGCACCTGAGAGCCCAAGGCTGCCACCTTTTGCCTGGGCGCAAATGTCGACGGCGCGTGCCACTTGCGGGTCCGGGGAAGTGCCATTTTTCAGCCCAGAATTCCAGACGGACGAAGACACCTCCCAGGGAAAAGGTGCCAGGTCAGAAATCGAATTGTCCTTTTCTAGGGTCAATGGTGCCCCATCATTGGCACCTCAGAGTTCAAGGCTGCCACCTTTTCCGTGGGCGCAAACATCAATGGCGCGTACCACTTTCTTGTCCGGGAAAGTGCCGTTTTTCAGCCCTCAATTCCAGACAGATGAAGACTCCTCACAGGGAAGAGGCTCCCAGGACAGAAAGCGATTGTTCCATTTCTAGGGTTAATCGGGCCCCATCATTGGCACCTGAGAGCCCAAGGTTGCCTCCTATACCCTGGGCGCAAAGCTCGACCATGCGTGCTACGTGAGGGTCCGGGAAATTGCCGTTTCTCATTCCAGAATTCCAGACCGATGAAGATTCCTCCCTGGGAAAAGGTGTCAGGACAGAAAGCAATTGTGCCTTTTCTAGGGTTAATGGGGCCCCAAAATTGACACCTGAGAGCCCAAGGCTGCCACCTTTTCCCTGGGCGCAAAGCTCGACGGAGCGTTCCACTTGCGGGTCCGGGAAAGTGCCATTTTTCAGCCCAGAATTCCAGACCTATGAAGATTCCTCCCTGGGAAAAGGTACCAGGAGACAAAGCCATTGTGTATTTTGTAATGCTAATTGGGCCCCATCATTGGCACCTGAGAGCCCAAGGCTGCCACCTTTTCCCTTAGGTGCAAAGCTCGACGGTGCATATCCTGTTCGGGTCTGGGAAAGGGCCGCTTTTCAGCCCAGAATTCCAGACGGAAGTCAATTCCTATCTGGGAAAAGGTGTCAGGACAGAAAGCCATTGTGCCTTTTCTCGGGGTAATGGGACCTCATCTTTGGCACCTGAGAGCCCAAGGCTGCCACCTTTTCCCTGGGCACAAATGTCGACGGCGCGTGCCACTTGCAAGTCCGGGAATGTGCCGTTTCTCATCCCAGAATTCCAGGCCAGCGAAGATTCCTCCCTGGGAAAAGGTGCCAGGACAGAAAGCCATTGTGCCTTTTCTAGGGTTAATGGGGCCCCAAAATTGGCAGCTGAGAGCCCAGGGCTGCCACCTTTTCCCTGGGCGCAAAGCTCGACGGTGTGTGCCACATGTGGGTAAGGGAAAGAGCCGTTTTCAGCCCAGAATTCCAGACCAATGAAGATTCCTCCCAGGGAAAAGGTGCCAGGACAGAAAGCCATTGTTCTTTTTCTAGGGGTAATGGGGCCCCATCATTGGCACCTGAGAGCCCAAGGCTGCCACCTTTTGCCTGGGCGCAAAGCTCGACGGTGCCGTCCACTTGCAGGTGCAGGAAAGTGCCGTTTTTCAGCCCAGAATTCCAGACGGACGAAAATTCCTCCCAGGGAAAAGGTGCCAGGACAGAAAGCGATTGTTAGTTATCTAGTGTTAACGGGGACCCATAGTTGGCACCTGAGAGCCCAAGGCTGCCACCTTTTCCCTGGGCGCAAAGCTAGATGGTGCCTGCCACGTGCAGGTCAGAGAAAGACCTCTGTTCAGCCCAGAATTCCAGACGGATGACGACTCCTCCCAGGGAAAAGGCTCCCAGGACAGAAAGCGATTGTTCCATTTCTAGTGTTAATGGGGGCCCGTCATTGGCATCTGAGAGCCAGAGGTTGCCTCCTTTTGCCTGGGCGCAAAGCACAACAGTGCGTGCCACGTGCTGGTCCCAGAAAGTGCCATTTTACAGCCCAGAATTCCAGACCAATGAAGATTCCTCCCAGGGAAAAGGTGCCAGGACAGAAAGCCATTGTGCTTTTTGTAAAGGTAATGGGGCCCCATCATTGGCACCTGAGAGCCCAAGACTGCCACCTTTTGCCTGGACGCAAAGCTCGATGGTGCGTTCCACTTGCGGGTCCAGGAAAGTGCCGATTCTCAGACCAGAATTCCAAACCGATGAAGATTCCTCCCAGGGAAAAGGTGCCAGGACAGAAAGCCATTGTGCCTTTTGTAGGGGTAATGGGGCATGATCATTGGCACCTGAGAGCCCAAGGCTGCCCCCTTTTCCCTGGGCGCAAAGCTCGACGGTGTGTACCTTGTGCGGGTTTGGGGCAGTGCCATTTCTGAACCCAGATTTCCAGACGGACGAAGATTCCTCCCTGGGAAAAGGTGCCAGGACAGAAACCAAGTGTTATTTTTCTAGTGTTAACGGGGCCCCATCATTGGCACCTGAGAGCCTAAGGCTGCCACCTTTTGCCTGGGCGTAAATGTCGACGGCGCGTGCCACTTGCGGGTCCGGGGAAGTGCCATTTTTCAGCCCAGAATTCCAGACGGACGAAGACACCTCCCAGGGAAAAGGTGCCAGGTCAGAAATCGAATTGTCCTTTTCTAGGGTCAATGGTGCCCCATTATTGGCACCTCAGAGTTCAAGGCTGCCACCTTTTCCGTGGGCGCAAACATCAATGGCGCGTACCACTTTCTTGTCCGGGAAAGTGCCGTTTTTCAGCCCTCAATTCCAGACAGATGAAGACTCCTCACAGGGAAGAGGCTCCCAGGACAGAAAGCGATTGTTCCATTTCTAGGGTTAATCGGGCCCCATCATTGGCACCTGAGAGCCCAAGGTTGCCTCCTATACCCTGGGCGCAAAGCTCGACCATGCGTGCTACGTGAGGGTCCGGGAAATTGCCGTTTCTCATTCCAGAATTCCAGACCGATGAAGATTCCTCCCTGGGAAAAGGTGTCAGGACAGAAAGCAATTGTGCCTTTTCTAGGGTTAATGGGGCCCCAAAATTGACACCTGAGAGCCCAAGGCTGCCACCTTTTCCCTGGGCGCAAAGCTCGACGGAGCGTTCCACTTGCGGGTCCGGGAAAGTGCCATTTTTCAGCCCAGAATTCCAGACCTATGAAGATTCCTCCCTGGGAAAAGGTACCAGGAGACAAAGCCATTGTGTATTTTGTAATGCTAATTGGGCCCCATCATTGGCACCTGAGAGCCCAAGGCTGCCACCTTTTCCCTTAGGTGCAAAGCTCGACGGTGCATATCCTGTGCGGGTCTTGGAAAGGGCCGCTTTTCAGCCCAGAATTCCAGACGGAAGTCAATTCCTATCTGGGAAAAGGTGTCAGGACAGAAAGCCATTGTGCCTTTTCTCGGGGTAATGGGACCTCATCTTTGGCACCTGAGAGCCCAAGGCTGCCACCTTTTCCCTGGGCACAAATGTCGACGGCGCGTGCCACTTGCAAGTCCGGGAATGTGCCGTTTCTCATCCCAGAATTCCAGGCCAGCGAAGATTCCTCCCTGGGAAAAGGTGCCAGGACAGAAAGCCATTGTGCCTTTTCTAGGGTTAATGGGGCCCCAAAATTGGCAGCTGAGAGCCCAGGGCTGCCACCTTTTCCCTGGGCGCAAAGCTCGACGGTGCGTGCCACAGGCGGGTCCAGGAAAGAGCCGTTTTCAGACCAGAATTCCAGACGAATGAAGATTCCTTCCAGGGAAAAGGTGCCAGGACAGAAAGCCATTGTTCTTTTCCTAGGGGTAATGGGGCCCCATCATTGGCACCTGAGACCCCAAGGCTGCCACCTTTTCCCTGGGCGCAAAGCTCGACGGTGTGTGCCACACGTGGGTAAGGGAAAGAGCCGTTTTCAGCCCAGAATTCCAGACCAATGAAGATTCCTCCCAGGCAAAAGGTGCCAGGACAGAAAGCCATTGTTCTTTTTCTGGGGGTAATGGGGCCCGTCATTGGCACCTGAGAGCCCAAGGCTGCCACCTTTTGCCTGGACACAAAGCTCGACGGTGCCTTCCACTTGCAGGTGCAGGGAAGTGCCGTTTTTCAGCCCAGAATTCCAGACGGACGAAAATTCCTCCCAGGGAAAAGGTGCCAGGACAGAAAGCGATTGTTAGTTATCTAGTGTTAACGGGGACCCATCGTTGGCACCTGAGAGCCCAAGGCTGCCACCTTTTCCCTGGGCGCAAAGCTAGATGGTGCCTGCCACGTGCAGGTCAGAGAAAGACCTCTGTTCAGCCCAGGATTCCAGACGGATGATGACTCCTCCCAGGGAAAAGGCTCCCAGGACAGAAAGCGATTGTTCCATTTCTAGTGTTAATGGGGGCCCGTCATTGGCATCTGAGAGCCAGAGGTTGCCTCCTTTTCCCTGGGTGCAAAGCACGACAGTGCGTGCCACGTGCTGGTCCCAGAAAGTGCCATTTTACAGCCC
Source organism: Pithys albifrons albifrons (assembly GCF_047495875.1). Lineage (NCBI taxonomy): Eukaryota > Metazoa > Chordata > Aves > Passeriformes > Thamnophilidae > Pithys > Pithys albifrons. The sequence continues at coordinate 7,975,600 of NC_092480.1, read as the reverse complement.
AGAATTCCAGACCAATGAAGATTCCTCCCAGGGAAAAGGTGCCAGGACAGAAAGCCATTGTGTTTTTTGTAAAGGTAATGGGGTCCCATCATTGGCACCTGAGAGCCCAAGGCTGCCACCTTTTGCCTGGGCGCAAATGTCGACGGCGCGTGCCACTTGCGGGTCCGGGGAAGTGCCATTTTTCAGCCCAGAATTCCAGACGGACGAAGACACCTCCCAGGGAAAAGGTGCCAGGTCAGAAATCGAATTGTCCTTTTCTAGGGTCAATGGTGCCCCATCATTGGCACCTCAGAGTTCAAGGCTGCCACCTTTTCCGTGGGCGCAAACATCAACGGCACGTACCACTTTCTTGTCCTGGAAAGTGCCGTTTTTCTGCCCTCAATTCCAGACAGATGAAGACTCCTCACAGGGAAGAGGCTCCTAGGACAGAAAGCGATTGTTCCATTTCTAGGGTTATTCGGGCCCCATCATTGGCACCTGAGAGCCCAAGGTTGCCTCCTATACCCTGGGCGCAAAGCTCGACCGTGCGTGCTACGTGAGGGTCCGGGAAATTGCCGTTTCTCATTCCAGAATTCCAGACCAATGAAGATTCCTCCCTGGGAAAAGGTGTCAGGAGAGAAAGCGATTCTTCCTTTTCTAGGGTTAATGGGGCTCCATCATTGACACCTGAGAGCCCAAGGCTGCAACCTTTTCCCTGAGCGCAAAGCTCAACGGTGCGTGCCACTTGCGGGTCCAGGAATGTGCTGTTTCTCATCCCAGAATTCCAGGCCAGCGAAGATTTCTCCCAGGGAAAAGGTGCCAGGACAGAAAGCGATTGTTAGTTATCTAGTGTTAACGGGGACCCCTAGTTGGCACCTGAGAGCCCAAGGCTGCCACCTTTTCCCTGGGCGCAAAGCTAGATGGTGCCTGCCACGTGCAGGTCAGAGAAAGACCTCTGTTCAGCCCAGGATTCCAGACGGATGACGACTCCTCCCAGGGAAGAGGCTCCCAGGACAGAAAGCGATTGTTCCATTTCTAGTGTTAATGGGGGCCCGTCATTGGCATCTGAGAGCCAGAGGTTGCCTCCTTTTCCCTGGGCGCAAAGCACGACAGTGCGTGCCACGTGCTGGTCCCAGAAAGTGCCATTTTAGAGCCCAGAATTCCAGACCAATGAAGATTCCTCCCAGGGAAAAGATGCCAGGACAGAAAGCCATTGTGTTTTTTGTAAAGGTAATGGGGCCCCATCATTGGCACCTGAGAGCCCAAGACTGCCACCTTTTCCCTGGACGCAAAGCTCGATGGTGCGTTCCACTTGCGGGTCCAGGAAAGTGCCGATTCTCAGACCAGAATTCCAAACCGATGAAGATTCCTCCCTGGGAAAAGGTGCCAGGACAGAAAGCCATTGTGCCTTTTGTAGGGGTAATGGGGCACCATCATTGGCACCTGAGAGCCCAAGGCTGCCCCCTTTTCCCTGGGCGCAAAGCTCGACGGTGTGTACCTTGTGCGGGTTTGGGGCAGTGCCATTTCTGAACCCTGATTTCCAGACGGACAAAGATTCCTCCCTGGGAAAAGGTGCCAGGACAGAAAGCAAGTGTTATTTTTCTAGTGTTAACGGGGCCCCATCATTGGCACCTGAGAGCCCAAGGCTGCCACCTTTTGCCTGGGCGCAAATGTCGACGGCGCGTGCCACTTGCGGGTCCGGGGAAGTGCCATTTTTCAGCCCAGAATTCCAGACGGACGAAGACACCTCCCAGGGAAAAGGTGCCAGGTCAGAAATCGAATTGTCCTTTTCTAGGGTCAATGGTGCCCCATCATTGGCACCTCAGAGTTCAAGGCTGCCACCTTTTCTGTGGGCGCAAACATCAACGGCGCGTACCACTTTCTTGTCCGGGAAAGTGCCGTTTTTCAGCCCTCAATTCCAGACGGATGAAGACTCCTCACAGGGAAGAGGCTCCCAGGACAGAAAGCGATTGTTCCATTTCTAGGGTTAATCGGGCCCCATCATTGGCACCTGAGAGCCCATGGTTGCCTCCTATACCCTGGGCGCAAAGCTCGACCATGCGTGCTACGTGAGGGTCCGGGAAATTGCCCTTTCTCATTCCAGAATTCCAGACCGATTAAGATTCCTCCCTGGGAAAAGGTGTCAGGACAGAAAGCGATTGTTCCTTTTCTAGGGTTAATGGGGCTCCATCATTGACACCTGAGAGCCCAAGGCTGCAACCTTTTCCCTGGGCTCAAAGCCCGACGGTGCATGCCACTTGCGGGTTATTCAGCCCAGAATTCCAGATGGATGAAGATTCCTGCCAGGGAAAATGTGCCTGGACAGAATGCGATTGTTCTTTTTCTAGTGTTAATGCGAGCCCACTTTTGACACCTGAGAGCTCAAGGCTGCCACCTTTTCCCTGGGCTCAAAGCACGACGAAGTGTGCCACGTGCCGTTTAGGGAAAGTGCCGTTTATCAGTCCGGAATACCAGGCGGTTTAAGATTGTACCCTGGGATAAAGCGCCAGGGGAGAAAGCGATTGTTCAATTTCTAGGGTTAATGCAGACCCATCATTGACACCTGAGAGCCCAAGACTGCCACCTTTTCCCTGGGCTCAAACCTCTACGGAGCGTGCCACATTCGTGCCAGGGAAAGTGCAGTTTTTCAGCCCAGATTTCCTCACAGACCAAGATTCCGCCCTGGGAAAAGGTACCAAGACAGAAAGCGATTTTTACATTTCCTGGGTTAATGGGGACCAATCACTGGAACCTGAGAGTCCAAGGCTGCCACCTTTTCCCTGGGCGGAAAGCCTGATGGTGCCTACCACATGCAGTTTTTAAAGCCCAGAATTCCAGAGGGGCGATGATTCCTCCCTGGGAAAAGGTGCCAGGAAAGAAAGGGTATGTTCCATTTCTTGGTTTAATGGGGCCCCATCATTGGCACCTGAGAGCCCAAGGCTGCCACCTTTTCCCTGGGCTCAAAGCTCGACGGAGCGTGCCAAGTGCGGGTCCGGGAACCTGCCGTTTTTCAGCCCAGAATTCCAGACGGACGAAAATTCCTCCCAGGGAAAATGTGCCAAGACAGAAAGTGATTTTGCCTTTCCTAGGGGTAATTGGGCCCCATCACTGGCACCTGAGAGCCCAAGGCTGCCACCTTTTCCCTCGGCTCAAAACTCAATGGAGTGTGCGAGGTGCGGCTTAGGGTACGTGCCGTTTTTCAGCCCAGATTTCCAGACGGAAGAAGATTCCTCTCAGGGACAAATTGCCAGGACAGGAAGCGATTGTTCAAGTTCTAGGGTAAATGCGGCCCCCTCATTGGCACCTGACAGCCCACGGCTGTCACCTTTTCCCTGGGCTCAAAGCCTGACGGCGCATGCCACTTGCGGGTTATTCAGCCCAGAATTCCAGATGGATGAAGATTCCTGCCAGGGAAAAAGTGCCTGGACAGAATGCGATTGTTCTTTTTCTAGTGTTAATGCGAGCCCACTTTTGACACCTGAGAGCTCAAGGCTGCCACCTTTTCTCTGGGCTCAAAGCACGACGGAGTGTGCCACGTGCGGGTTAGGGAAAGTGCCGTTTATCCGCCCGGAATACCAGGCGGTTTAAGATTGTACCCTGGGATAAAGCGCCAGGGGAGAAAGCGATTGTTCAATTTCTAGGGTTAATGCAGACCCATCATTGACACCTGAGAGCCCAAGACTGCCACCTTTTCCCTGGGCTCAAACCTTGATGGAGCGTGCCACATTCCTGTCAGGGAAAGTGTAGTTTTTCAGCCCAGATTCCCGGACAGACGAAGGTTCCACCCTGGGAAAAGGTGCCAAGACAGAAAGCGATTTTTACATTTCCTGGGTTAATGGGGCCCCATCACTGGAACCTGAGAGTCCAAGGCTGCCACCTTTTCCCTGGGCGGAAAGCCTGACGGTGCCTACCACATGCAGTTTTTAAAGCCCAGAATTCCAGAGGGAGGATGATTCCTCCCTGGGAAAAGGTGCCAGGACAGAAAGGGTATGTTCCATTTCGTGGGTTAATGGGGCCCCATCATTGGCACCTGAGAGCCCAAGGCTTCCATCTTTTCCCTGGGCTCAAAGCTCGACGGAGCGTGCCAAGTGTGGGTCCGGGAACCTGCAGTTTTTCAGCCCAGAATTCCAGACGGACGATGATTCCTCCCAGGGAAAAGGTGCCAGGACAGAAAGCGATTTTTCCAATTCTAGGATAAATGCGGCCCCCTCATTGGCATCGGACAACCCAAGGCTGCCACCTTTTCCCTGGGCGCAATGCCCGACGGTGTGAGCCACTTGCTGGTTTTTCAGCCCAGACGTCCAGACGGATGATGATTCCTCCCAGGGAAAAGGTGCCAGGACAGAAAGCGAATGTTCCTTTTCTAGTGTCAATGCAGCCCCATCTTTGGCAGCTGAGAGCTCAAGGCTGCCATTTTTTTCCCGGGCTCAAACCTCGATGGTGCATGCCATTCGCGGGTTTGGCAAATGACGTTTTTCATCCCAGAATTCCAGATGAATGAAGATTCCTCCCAGGGAAAACGTGCCAGGACAGAAAGCGATTGTCCCCTTTCTAAGAATCATGGGGCCCCATTATTGGCACATGTGAGCCGAAGGCTGCCACCTTTTCCCTGGGCACAATGCCCGACGGTGTGTGCCACTTGCGGGTTTTTTAGCCCAGATTTCGAGACTGATGAAGATTCCTCCCAGGGAAAATGTGCCAGGACAGAAAATGATTGTGCCTTTTTCTAGGGGTAATGGGGCCCCATCATTGGCACCTGAGAGCCCAAGGCTGCGACCTTTTCCCTGGGCTCAAAGCTCGACAGAGTGTGCCAGGTGCGGGTCAGGGTACGTGCCTTTTTTCAGCCCAGAATTCCAGACGGATGAAGATTCCTTCCAGGGAAAATGGGCCAGGACAGAAAGCGATTTTTACATTTCCTGGGTTAATGGGGCACCATCATTGGCACCTTAGAGTCCAAGGCCGCCACCTTTTCCTTTGCCGCAAAGCCGGACAGTGCAAGCCACATGCTGTTTTTTAAGCCCAGAATTCCAGACGGACGATGATTCCTCCCTGGGAAAAAATGCCAGGACAGAATGGGATTGTTCCCTTTCTTGGGTTAATGCAGCCCCATCTTTGGCAACTGAGAGCCCAAAGTTGCCACCTTTTCCCTGGGCTCAAACCTCCACGGTGCATGCCATGTGCGGGTCCGGCAAATGCCGTTTTTCATCCCAGAATTCCAGATGGATGAAGATTCCTCCCAGGAAAAAGGTGCCAGGGCAGAAAGCCATTGTGCTTTTTCTAAGAATAATGGGGCCCCATCACTGGCACCTGAGAGCCCAAGGCTGCCACCTTTACCCTGGGCTCAAAGATCGACGGTTCGTGCCACCTGCGGGTCAGGTAAAGTGCCTTTTTTCAGCCCAGAATTCAAGATGGACCAAGATTCCTCCCAGGGAAAAGGTGCCAGGACAGAAAGGGATTGTTCCTTTTCTTGGGGTAATGGGGCTCCATCATTGGTACCTGAGAGCCCAAGCCTGCCACCTTTTCCCTGGGCTCAAAGCTCAAAGGAGTGTGCCAGGTGCGGGTCGGGGTACGTGCCTTTTTTCAGCCCAGATTTCCAGACTGACCAAGATTCCTCCCAGGGAAAAAGTGTCAGGACAGAAAGCGATTGTTCCAGTTCTAGGGTAAATGCGGCCCCCTCATTGGCACCTGACAGCCCAAGGCTGTCACCTTTTCCCTGGGCTCAAAGCCTGACGGTGCGTGCTACATGGCCTTTATTCAGCCCAGAATTCCAGACGGACGATGATTTCTCCCTGGGAGAAACTCGCCAGGACAGAAAGCGATTGTTCCTTTTCTAAGGTTAATGCGGCCCCATCTTTGGCAGCTGAGATCCCAAGGCTGCCACCTTTACCATGGGCTCAAAGCTCGACGGTGCATGCCAAGTGCGGGTTCGGGAAATTCCTTTTTTCATCCCAGAATTCCAGACCAATGAAGATTCCTCCCAGGGAAAAGGTGCCAGGATAGAAAGGGAATGTTCCTTTTTTAGGGTTAATGGGGCCCCATCATTGACATCTGAGAGCCGAAGGCTGCCACCTTTTCCCTGGCCTCAAAGCTCGACAGTGCAGGCGAGGTGGGGGTCTGGGAAAATGCCGGTTTTCAGCACAGAATTCCAGACGGCCCAAGATTCCTCCAAGGTAAAATGTGCCAGGACAAAAAGCGATTGTTCCTTTTCTAGGTTAATGGGGCCCCATCATTGGCACCTGAGAGCCCAAGGTAGCTACCTTTCCCCTGGGCTCAAACCTCGACGGAACGTGGCACGTGCGTCTCCGGGAAAATGCCGTTTTTCAGCCCAGAATTCCAGACGGCCCAAGATTCCTCCCAGGGAAAAGGTGCTGGGACAGACAGCGATTCTTCCTTTTCTAAGATTAATGGTGCCCCATCATTGGCACCTGAGAGGCCAAGGCTGTCACTGTTTTCCTAACGCAATGCCCGACGGTATGTGCCACTTGCGGGTTTTTTAGCCCAGAATTCCAGACGGATGAAGATTCCTCCCAGGGAAAATGTGCCAGGACAGAAAGCGATTGTTATTTTTCTAGTGTTAATGCGGCCCCACTTTTGGCACCTGAGAGTCCAAGGCTGCCACCTTTTCCCTGGGCTCAAAGCTCGATGGAGCATGCCAAGTGCGGGTTAGGGAAAGTGTCGTATTTCAACCCAGAATTCCAGATGGACCAAGATTCCTCCCAGGGAATAGGTACTAGCACAGAAAGTGATAGTGCCTTTTTCTAGGGGTAATGGGGCCCCATCATTGGCACCTGAGAGCCCAAGGCAGCCACCTTTTCCCTGGGCTCAAAGCTCGACGGAGTGTGCCAGGTGTGGGTCAGGGTACGTGCCTTTTTTCAGCCCAGAATTCCAGACGGCCAAAGATTACTCCCAAAAAAAAGATGCCAGGACAGAAAGCGAATTTTACATTTCTCAGGTTAATGGGGCCCCATCATTGGCACCTGAGAGTCCAAGGCCGCCACCTTTTCTCTTGCCGCAAAGCCGGACGGTGCATACCACATGCTGGTTTTTAAGCCCAGAATTCCAGACGGACGATGATTCCTCCAAGGGAAAAAAGGCCAGGACAAAAAGGGATTGTTCCATTTCTTGGGTTAATGGGGCCCCATCATTGCCACCTCAGAGCCCAAGGCTGCCACCTTTTCCCTGGCCTCAAAGCTCGACGGAGTGTGCCAGGTGCGGTTCTGGGAAAGCGTAATTTTTCCGCCCAGATTTCCAGATGGATGAAGATTCCTGCCAAGGAAAAAGTGCCAGGACAGAAAGAGTTAGTTCCTTTTCTAGAGTTAGTGGGGTCCCATCATTGGCACCTGAGAGCTGAAGGCTGTCACCTTTTCCCTGGGCGGAAAGCCTGACGGTGCCTACCACATGCTGTTTTTTAAGTCCAGAATTCCAGAGGGACGATGATTCCTCCCTGGGAAAAGGTGTCAGGAAAGAAAGGGATTGTTCCATTTCTTGGGTTAATGGCGACCCATCATTGGCACCTGAGAGCCAAAGGCTGCCACCTTTTCCTTGGGCGCAAAGCTCGATGGAACGTGCCAAGTTTAGGTTTTTTAGCCCAGAATTCCAGACGGATGAAGATTCCTGCCAGGCAAAACGTGCCAGGACAGAAAGCGATAGTTAGTTTTCTAGTGTTAATGCGGCCGCACTTTTGGCACCTGAGAGCCCAAGGTTGCCACCTTTTCCCTGGGCTCAAAGCTCGACGCAGCTTGCCAAGTGCAGATCCGGGATAGTACCGTTTTTCAACCCAGAATTCCAGACGGACCGAGATTCCTCCCAGCGAATATGTGCTAGCACAGAAAGCGATTGTGCCTTTTCTAGGGGTAATGGGGCCCCATCATTGGCACCTGAGAGCCCAAGGCTGCCACCTTTTCCCTGGGCTCAAAGCACGACGGAGCGTGCCAGGTGCGGGTCAGGGAAAGAGACGTTTATCAACCCGAAATTCCAGGCGGTCTAAGATTCCTCCCTGGGATAAAGTGCCAAGACAGAAAGTGATTGTTCCATTTCTAGGTTTAAGGGGCCACATCATTGGCACGTGGCAGCCCAAGGCTGCCACCTTTCCCCTGGCCTCAAAGCTCGACGGAGTGTGCCAGGTGCGGTTCTGGAAAGCGTAATTTTTCAACCCAGATTTCCAGACGGCCCAAGATTGCTCCAGGGAAAAGGTGCCAGGACAGAAAACGATTGTTTCTTTTCTAGGGTTAATGGGGCCCCATCATTGCCACCTGAGAGCCGAAGGCTGCCACCTTTTCCCTGGGCGCAAAGCCCGACGGTGCATGCCACATGCGGTTATTTCAGCCCAGAATTCCAGACGCACGATGATTCCTCCCTGGGAAAAGGTGCCAGGACAGAAAGTGATTGTTCCTTTTCTAGGGTTAATGCAGCCCCATCTTTGGCAGCTGAGAGCCCAAGGCTGCCACCTTTTCCCTGGGCTCAAGCCTCGACGATGCAAGCCATGCGCGGGTCCGGCAAATGCAGTTTTTCATCCCAGAATTCCAGATGGATGAAGATTCCTCCCAGGAAAAAGGTGCCAGGACAGAAAGCCATTGTTCCAGGTCTAGGGTTAATGCGACCCCCTCATTGGCACCTGAGAGCCCAAGGCTGCCACCTTTTCCCTGGGTATAAAGATCGACGGTGCGTGCCACGTGTGTGTCCGGGAAATTGCAGTTTTTCAGACCAGAATTCCAGACGGACGAAGACTCCTCGCAGCAAAAAGCTGCCAGGACAGAAAGCGATTGCTCCTTTTGTAGGCTTAATGGGGCCCCGTGATTGCCACCCGAGAGCCCAAGGTTGCCTCCTTTAACCTGGGCGCAAAACTCGACGGTGCGTGCCAAGTGCGGGTGCGGCAAATGCCGTTTTTCAGCTCAGAATTCCAGACGGATGAAGATTCCTCCCAGGGAAAATGTCCTAGGACAGAAAGCGATTGTGCCTTTTCTAAGAATAATGGGGCCCCATCATTGGCACCTGAGAGCCCAAGGCTGCCTCCTTTTCCCTGGCCTCAAAGCACGACGGTGCGTGCCACATGCGGGTAAGGGAAAGTGTCGTTATCAGCCAGGATTTCCAAGAGGTTTAAGATTCTACCCTGGGAAAAGGTCCTGGGACAGAAAGCGATTGTGCCTTTTCTAAGAGTAATGAGGCCTCATCATTGGCACCTGAGAGCCCAAGGCTGCCACCTTTTCCCTGGGCTCAAAGCACGACGGAGCATGCCAAGTACGGGTGAGGGAAAGTGCTGTTTTTCAGCCCAAAATTCCAGACAGAATCAGATACCTCCAAGGGAAAAGGAGCCAGGAGAGAAAGCGATTGTGCCTTTCCTAGGGGTAATGGGGCCCCATCATTGGTACCTGAGAGCCCAAGCCTGCCACCTTTTCCCTGGGCTCAAAGCTCAAAGGAGTGTGTCAGGTGTGGGTCAGGGTACGTGCTCTTTCTCAGCCCAGATTTCCAGACTGACGAAGATTCCTCCCAGGGAAAAAGTGCCAGGACAGAAAGCGATTGTTCTTTTTCTAGGGTAAATGTGGCGCACTCATTGGCTCCTGACAGCCCAAGGCTGTCACCTTTTCCCTGGGCTCAAAGCCTGACGGTGCATGCTACATGGCCTTTATTCATCCCAGAATTCCAGACAGACGATGATTTCTCCCTGGGAGAAACTCGCCAGGACAGAAAGCGATTGTTCCTTTTCTAATGTTAATGCGGCCCCCGTCTTTGGCAGCTGAGAGCCCAAGGCTGCCACCTTTACCATGGGCTCAAAGCTTGACGGTGCATGCCAGGTGCAGGTCCGGGAAATGCCTTTTTTCATCCCAGAATTCCAGACTGATGAAGATTCCTCCCAGGGAAAAGGTGTCAGGACAGAAAGGGATTGTTCCTTTTCTAGGGTTAATGGGGCCCCATCATTGACACCTGAGAGCCCAAGACTGCCACCTTTTCCCTGGGGGCAAACCTCGACGGAGCGTGCCACATTCGTGCCAGGGAAAGTGTAGTTTTTCAGCCCAGATTTCCGGACAGACGAAGATTCCACCCTGGGAAAAGCTGCCAAGACAGAAAGCGATTTTTACATTTCCTGGGTTAATGGGGCACCATCATTGGCACCTGAGAGTCCAAGGCTGCCACCTTTTCCCTGGACGGAAAGCCCGACGGTGCCTACCACATGCTGTTTTTTAAGTCCAGAATTCCAGAGGGACGATGATTCCTCCCTGGGAAAAGGTGTCAGGAAAGAAAGGGATTGTTCCATTTCTTGGGTTAATGGCGACCCATCATTGGCACCTGAGAGCCAAAGGCTGCCACCTTTTCCTTGGGCGCAAAGCTCGACGGAACGTGCCAAGTTCAGGTTTTTTAGCCCAGAATTCCAGACGGATGAAGATTCCTGCCAGGCAAAATGTGCCAGGACAGAAAGCGATAGTTAGTTTTCTAGTGTTAATGCGGCCGCACTTTTGGCACCTGAGAGCCCAAGGTTGCCACCTTTTCCCTGGGCTCAAAGCTCGACGCAGCTTGCCAAGTGCAGATCCGGGATAGTACCGTTTTTCAACCCAGAATTCCAGACGGACCGAGATTCCTCCCAGCGAATATGTGCTAGCACAGAAAGCGATTGTGCCTTTTCTAGGGGTAATGGGGCCCCATCATTGGCACCTGAGAGCCCAAGGCTGCCACCTTTTCCCTGGGCTCAAAGCACAACGGAGCGTGCCAGGTGCGGGTCAGGGAAAGAGACGTTTATCCACCCGAAATTCCAGGCGGTTTAAGATTCCTCCCTGGGATAAAGTGCCAAGACAGAAAGTGATTGTTCCATTTCTAGGTTTAAGGGGCCACATCATTGGCACGTGGCAGCCCAAGGCTGCCGCCTTTCCCCTGGCCTCAAAGCTCGACGGAGTGTGCCAGGTGCGGTTCTGGAAAGCGTAATTTTTCAACCCAGATTTCCAGACGGCCCAAGATTGCTCCAGGGAAAAGGTGCCAGGACAGAAAACGATTGTTTCTTTTCTAGGGTTAATGGGGCCCCATCATTGCCACCTGAGAGCCGAAGGCTGCCACCTTTTCCCTGGGCGCAAAGCCCGACGGTGCATGCCACATGCGGTTATTTCAGCCCAGAATTCCAGACGCACGATGATTCCTCCCTGGGAAAAGGTGCCAGGACAGAAAGTGATTGTTCCTTTTCTAGGGTTAATGCAGCCCCATCTTTGGCAGCTGAGAGCCCAAGGCTGCCACCTTTTCCCTGGGCTCAAGCCTCGACGATGCATGCCATGCGCGGGTCCGGCAAATGCAGTTTTTCATCCCAGAATTCCAGATGGATGAAGATTCCTCCCAGGAAAAAGGTGCCAGGACAGAAAGCCATTGTTCCAGGTCTAGGGTTAATGCGACCCCCTCATTGGCACCTGAGAGCCCAAGGCTGCCACCTTTTCCCTGGGTATAAAGATCGACGGTGCGTGCCACGTGTGTGTCCGGGAAATTGCAGTTTTTCAGACCAGAATTCCAGACGGACGAAGACTCCTCGCAGCAAAAAGCTGCCAGGACAGAAAGCGATTGCTCCTTTTGTAGGCTTAATGGGGCCCCGTGATTGCCACCCGAGAGCCCAAGGTTGCCTCCTTTAACCTGGGCGCAAAACTCGACGGTGCGTGCCAAGTGCGGGTGCGGCAAATGCCGTTTTTCAGCTCAGAATTCCAGACGGATGAAGATTCCTCCCAGGGAAAATGTCCTAGGACAGAAAGCGATTGTGCCTTTTCTAAGAATAATGGGGCCCCATCATTGGCACCTGAGAGCCCAAGGCTGCCTCCTTTTCCCTGGCCTCAAAGCACGACGGTGCGTGCCACATGCGGGTAAGGGAAAGTGTCGTTATCAGCCAGGATTTCCAAGAGGTTTAAGATTCTACCCTGGGAAAAGGTCCTGGGACAGAAAGCGATTGTGCCTTTTCTAAGAGTAATGAGGCCTCATCATTGGCACCTGAGAGCCCAAGGCTGCCACCTTTTCCCTGGGCTCAAAGCACGACGGAGCGTGCCAGGTGCGGGTCAGGGAAAGAGACGTTTATCAACCCGAAATTCCAGGCGGTTTAAGACTCCTTCCTGGGATAAAGTGCCAAGACAGAAAGTGATTGTTCCATTTCTAGGTTTAAGGGGCCACATCATTGGCACGTGGCAGCCCAAGCCTGCCACCTTTTCCCTGGGCTCAAAGCTCAAAGGAGTGTGCCAGGTGCGGGTCAGGGTACGTGCTCTTTTTCAGCCCAGATTTCCAGACTGACGAAGATTCCTCCCAGGGAAAAAGTGCCAGGACAGAAAGCGATTGTTCCTTTTCTAGGGTAAATGTGGTGCACTCATTGGCTCCTGACAGCCCAAGGCTGTCACCTTTTCCCTGGGCTCAATGCCTGACGTTGCGTTTCACATGCAGGTTTTTCAGCCCCAAATTCCAGACGGACCAAGATTCCTCCCAGGGAAAAGGTGCTAGCACAGAAAGCGATTGTGCCTTTTCTGGTGTTAATGCGGCTCCACTTTTGGCAGCTGAGAGCTCAAGGCTGCCACCTTTTCCCTGGGCTCAAAGCTCGACGGAACGTGCCAAGTGTGGGAAGGAAAGTGCCATTTTTCATCCCAGAATTCCAGACGGATCAGGATCCCTCCCAGGGAATAGGTGCTAGGACAGAAAGCGATTGTTCCTTTTCTAGGGGTAATGGGGCACCATCATTGGCACCTGAGATCCCATGGCTGCCACCTTTTCCCTGGCCTCAATGCTCGACGAAGTATGCCAGGTGTGGTTCTGGGAAAGCGTAATTTTTCAGCCCAGATTTCCAGACAAACCAAGATTCCTCCCTGGGAAAAGGTGCCAGGACAGAAAACCTTTGTTCCTTTTCTAGGGTTAATGGGGCCCCATCATTAGCACCTCACAGCCCAAGGCTGCCACCTTTGGGCGAAAACCCAACGGTGCGTGCCACATGCAGTTTTTTCAGCCCAGAATTCCAGACGGACGATTATTCCTCCCTCGAAAAAACGTGCCAGGACAGAAAGCGATTGTGCCTTTTCTAAGGGCATTGGCACCCCATCATTGGCACCTGAGAGCCCAAGGCTGCCACCTTTTCCCTGGGCTCAAAGCTCGACGGAGCGTGCCAAGTGCGGGTCCGGGACAGTGCCGTTTTTCAGCCCAGAATTCCAGACATATGAAGATTCCTCAGGGGGAAAAGGAGCCAGGACAGAAAGCGATTGTTACTTTTCTAGGGTTAATGGGTCCCCATCATTGGCACCTGAGAGTCCAAGACCTCAACATTTTCCCTGGGCGCAAAGCCCAACGGAGCACGCCAGGTGCAGGTTTTTCAGCCTAGAATTCCAGACGAACCAAGATTCCACCAAGGGAAAATGTGCCAGGACAGTAAGAGATTGTTCCTTTTCCAGGATTAATGGGGCCCCTTCATTGGCACCTGACAGCCCAAGCCTGCCACCTTTTCACTGGGAACAAAGCTCGACGGAGCCTGCCACGTGTGGGTCTGGGAAAGTGCTTTCTGTCCTGGCTCCTTTTCCCTGGGAGGAATCATCGTCCATCTGGAATTCTGGGCTGAAAAAAACGCATATGACACCCACCATCGGGCTATGCGCTCAGGGAAAAGGTTGCAGCCTTTGGCTCTCAGGTGCTAATGATGGGTCCCCATTACTCCTAGAAAAGGAGAAATCGATTCCTATCCTGGCACCTTTTCCCAGGGAAGAATCTTCATCTGGAAATCTGGGCTGAAAAATTACGCTTTCTCAGAACCGCACCTGGCACACTCCGTCGAACTTTGAGGCCAGGGAAAAGGTGGCAGCCTTGGACTCTCAGGCGCCAATGATTGGGCACCGTAAACCCAGAAATGGAAAATTCACTTTCTGTCTTGGAACTTTATCCCAGGGTAGAATCTTAAACCTGCTGGAATTCTGGGATGAGAAACGGCACTTTCCCTGACCTGCAACTGACACGCTCCGTCGAGCTTTGAGCCCAGGGAAAAGGTGGCAGCCTTGGGCTCTCAGCTGCCAATGATGGGGCCCTATTACCCTTAGAAAAGGCACAATCGCTTTCTGTCCTGGAACATTTTCCCTGGGAGGAATCTTGGTGCGTCTGGAATTCGGGGATGAAAAAGGGCACTTTCCCGGACACACTCGTGGCAGGCTCCGTCGAGCTTTGAGCCCACGGTAAATGTGGCAGCCTTGAACGCTCAGGTGCCAATGATGCGGCCCCATTAACCCTAGAAAAGGCACAATCGCTTTCTATCCTAGCACCTTTTCCCTGGGAGGAATCTTCATCCGTCTGGTATTCAGGGTTGAAAAACCCACAAGTGGCACGCACCGTCGGGCTTTGCGCCCAGGGAAAAGGTGGCAGCCTTCGGCTCTCAAGTGCCAATGATGGGGCCCCTTAAACCTAGAAATGGAAAAATCGCTTTCTGTCTTGGCACTTTATCCCAGGGTAGAATCTTAAGCTGACTGGAATTCCGGCTGATAAACAGCACTTTCCTTGACCCACACCTGGCACGCTTCGTCGTGCTTTGAGCCCAGGGAAAAGGTGGCAGCCTTGGGCTCACAGGTGCCAATGATGGGGCCGCATTACCCCAAGAAAAGGAACAATCCCTTTCTGTCCTAGCACCTTTTCACTTTGACTAATCTTGGTCCATCTGGAATTCTGGGCTGAAAAAAGGCACTTTACCTGACCCGCAGGTGGCACGCACCATCGATCTTTCAGCCCAGGGAAAAGGTGGCAGCCTTGGGCTCTCAGGTGCCAATGATGGGGCCCCATTAACCCAAGATATGGAATAATCCCTTTCTGTCCTAGCAGATTTTCTCAGGGAGGAATCATCGTCCGTCTGGAATTCTGGGTTTAAAAACAGCATGTGGCTTGCACCGTCCGGCTTTGCACACATGGGAAAAGATGGCAGCCTTGGACTCTAAGGCGTCAATGATGGGGCCACATTAACTCAAGAAATGTAAAAATCGCTTTCTGTCCTTGCACCTTTTCCCAGGGAGGAATCTTCGTCTGTCTGGAAATCTGGGCTGAAAAACCGCAATTTCCCTGACTCGCACTTGCCACGCTCCATTGAGGTTTGAGCCCAGGGAAAAGGTGCAGCCTTGGGCTCTCAGATCCCAAAGATGGGGCCACATTAACCCTAGAAAAGGAGCAATCGCTTTCTGTCCTGGCACCTTTTCCCTGGGAGGAATCATCGTCCGTCTGGAATTCTGGGCTGAAAAAACTGCATGTGGCACGCACCGTTGGGCTTTGAGCCCAGGGAAAAGATGACAGCCTTGGGCTGTGACGTGCCAATGAGGGGGCCGCATTTACCCTAGAACTGGAACAATCGCTTTCTATACTGACACATTTTCCCTGGGAGGAATCTTCGTCATTCTGGAAATCTGAACTGAAAAAAGGCACATACCCTGACCAGCACCTGGCACACTCTGTCGAGCTTTGAGCCCAGAGAAAAGGTGTCACCGTTGGGCTCTCAGCTGCCAATGATGGGGCCCCATTACCCCTAAGAAAGGCACAATCGCTTTCTGTCCTGGCACCTTTTCCCTGGGAGGAATCATGGTCTGCCTGGAATTCCGGGCTCATAAACGGCACTTTCCCTGACCTGCACCTGGTACCCTCCGTCGTGCTTTGAGGCCAGGGAAAAGGTGGCAGCCTTGGGCTCACAGGTGCCAATGATGGGACCCCATTACCCCAGGAAATGTAAAAATCCCTTTCTGTCTAAACACCTCTTCTCTGGGAGGAATCTTGGTCCATCTGGAATTCTGGGCTTAAAAAAGGCACTTTACCTGACCCGCAGGTGGCACGCACCGTCGATCTTTGAGGCCAGGGAAAAGGTGGCATTCTTGGGCTCTCAGCTGCCAAAGATGGGGCCACATTAACCCTAGAAAAGGAACAATCGCTTTCTGTACTGGCACCTTTTCCCTGGGAGGAATCATCGTCCGTCTCGATTTCTGGGCCGAAAAAACCGCATGTGTCATGCACCGCCGAGCTTTGCGCCCAGGGAATAGGTGGCAACCTTCAGCTCTCAAGTGCCAATGATGGGGCCCCATTAACCCTAGAAAAGGAACAAACGCTTTCTGTCCAGGCACCTTTTCCCTGGGAGGAATCTTCATCCTTCGGGAAATCTGGACTGAAAAATTACGCTTGCCCAGAAGCGCTTCTGGCACAATCCGTCGAGCTTTGAGGCCAGGGAAAAGGTGGCAGCTTTTGGCTCAAAAGTGCCAGCGATGGGGCCCCTTAAACCTAGAAATGGAACAATCGCTTTCTGTCTTGGAACTTTATCCCAGGGTAGAATTTTAAACCGCATGGAATTCTGGGCTGATAAACGGCACTTTCCCTGACCCGCACCTTGTATGCTCCGTGAAGCTTTCAGCCCAGGGAAAAGGATGCAGCCTTGGGCTCTCAGTTGCCAAAAGTGGGGCTGCATTAACACTAGAAAAGGAAGAATCGCTTTCTGTCCTGGCACATTTTCCCTGGCAGAAATGTTCATCCGTCTGAAAATCTGGGCTGAAAAACCTGCAAATGCCACTCACCGTCGGGCTTTGCGACCAGGAAAAAGGTGACAGCCTTGGGCTGTCAGGTGTCAATGAGGGGGCCGCATTAACCCTAGAATTGGAACAATCGCTTTCTGTCCTGGCACTTTTTCCCTGGGAGGAATCTTGGTCCGTCTGGAATTCTGGGCTGAAAACCGGCACTTTCCCAGACCCACACCTCGACCGCACTGTCGAGCTTTGAGCCCAGGAAAAAGGTGGCAGCCTTGGGCTGTCAGGTGCCTAAGATGGGTCCGCATTAACCCTAGAAAAATAACAATCTCTTTCTGTCCTGGCACGATTTCCCAGGAAGGAATCTTCATCCGTCTGGAATTCTGGGCTGAAAAACCTGCATGCGACATGGACCTTTGGGGTGTGCGCCCAGGGAAAAGGTGGCAGCCTTGGGCTCTCAGGTGTCAATGATGGGGCCCCATTAACCCTAGAAAAGGAACAATCGCTTTCTGTCCTGGCACCTTTTCTAATGGAGGAATCTTCATCCATCTGGAATTCTGGTCTGAAAAACAGCACTTTCCCGGGCCCGCACTTGGCACGCTCCGTCGTGCTTTGAGGCCAGGGAAAAGGTGGCAGCCTTGCGCTCTCAGGTGCCAATGATGGGACCGCATTATCCCTAGAAGAGGCACAATCGCTTTCTCTGCTAGCACCTATTCCCTGGGAGGAATCTTCGTCCGTCTGGAATTCTGGGCTGAGAAACGGCACCTTCCCGGACCCGCACTTGGCACCCTCCGTCGAGCTTTGAGCCCAGGGAAAAGGATGCAGCCTTGGGCTCTCAGATCCCAAAGATGGGGCCGCATTAACCCTAGAAAAGGAGCAATCCCTTTCTGTCCTGGCACCTTTTCCCTGGGAGGAATCATCGTCCGTCTGGAATTCTGGGCTGAAAAACCCGCATGTGGCACGCACCGTCAGGCTTTGAGCCCAGGGAAAAGGTGACAGCCTTAGGCTCTGAGGTGGCAATGAGGGGGCCGCATTTACCCTAGAACTGGAACAATCGCTTTTTATCCTGACACATTTTCCCTGTGACGAATCTTCGTCATTCTGGAAATCTGGGCTGAAAAAAGGGGTACCCTGACCAGCACCTGGCACACTCTGTGGAGCTTTCAGCCCAGGGAAAAGGTGGCAGGCTTGGGCTCTCAGGTGTCAATGATGGGGCACCATTACCTCTAAGAAAGGCACAATAGCTTTCTGTCCTGGCACCTTTTCCCTGGGAGGAATCATGGTCTGCCTGGAATTCTGGGCTGAAACACGGCACTTTCCCTCACCCACACTTGGCACACTCCGTCGAGCTTTGAGCCCAGGGAAAAGGTGGCAGCCTTAGGCTCTGAGGTGGCAATGATGGGGCCCCATTACTCCTAGAAAAGGCACAATCCCTTTCTGTCCTGGCACCTTTTCCCTGGGAGGAATCTTCGGCCCTCTGCAATTCTGGGCTGAAAACTGGAACTTTCCCAGACCCGCACCTCGCCCGCACTGTCGAGCTTTGAACCCAGGGAAAAGGTGGCAGCCTTGGGCTCTCAGGTGCCTAAGATGGGTCCACATTAACCCTAGAAAAGGAAGAATCGCTTTCTTTCCTGGCTCGATTTCCAAGGGAGGAATGTTCATTTTTCTGGATTGAAAAACCCGCATGTGACAGGGACCGTTGGGGTGCTCACCGAGGGAAAAGGTGGCAGCATTGGCTCTCAAGTGCCAATGATGGGGCCCCATAAACCCTAGAAAAGGAACAATCACTTTCTGTCCTGGCACTTTTTTCCCTAGCAGTAATCCTCGTCCATCTGGAATTCTGGGCTGAAAAACGGCACTTTCCCGGTCCCCACCTGGCACACTCCGTCGAGTTTTGAGCCCAGGGAAAAGGTGACAGCCTTGGGCTGTCATGTGACAATGAGAGGGCCGCATTTACCATAGAACTGGAACAATCGCTTTCTGTCCTGGAACATTTTCCATAAGAGGAATCTTCGTCATTCTGGAAATCTGGGTTGAAAAACAGCTTGTACCTTTACCCGCCGCTGGCACACTCCATCGAGCGTTGAGCCCAGGGAAAAGGTGGCAGCCTTGGGCTATCAGGTGGCAATGATGGGGCCCCATTACCCCTAGGAAACGCATAATCGCTTTCTGTCCTGGCACATTTTCCCTGGGAGGAATCTTTGTCTGTCTGGAATTCTGGGCTGAAAAACGGCACTATCCAGACCCGTACTTGGCACGCTCCGTCGAGCTTTGAGCCCAGGGAAAAGGTGGCAGCCTTGGGCTCTCAGGAGTCAATGATGGGGCCGTATTAACCCAAGAAATGGAACAATCCCTTTCTGTCCTGGCACCTTTTCCCAGGGAGGAATCATCGTCTGTCTGGAATTCTGGGCTTAAAAAAGAGCATGTGGCATGCACCATCCGGCTTTACGCCCAGGGAAAAAATGGGGGCCTTGGACTCTCCAGTGCCAATGATGGGGCCCCATTAACCCAAGAAATGTAAAAATCGCTTTCTGTCCTGGCACCTTTTCCATGGGAGTAATCTTCATCCGTCTGGAAATCTCGGCTGAAAAACAGCACTTTCCTGGACTCGCAGTTGGCACGCTCCATTGAGCTTTGAGCCCAGGCAAAAGGTGGCAGCCTTGGGTTCTCAGGTGCCAATGATGGGGCCCCATTATTATTAGAAAACGCACAAACGCATTCTCTCCTAGCACCTTTTCCCTGGGAGGAATCTTCATCCGTCTGGAATTCTGGGATGAAAATCGGCACTTTCCTGGACCCGCACAAATACGCACCATTGAGCTTTGCGACCACGGAATAGGTGGCAGCCTTGGGCTCTTAGGTGCCAATGATGGGGCCCCATTACCTCTACAAAATACACAATGGCTTTGTGTCCTGTCACCTTTTCCCTCTGAGGAATCTTCATCGGTCTGGAATTCTGGGCTTAAAAAATGGCACTAGCCCTGACCCGCACAACTATGCACCGTCGAGTATTGCAACCTGGGTAAAGGTGGCAGCTTTGGGCTCTCACGTGACAATGATGGAGCCCCATTACCCCTAGAACTGGAACAATCGCTTTCTGTCCTGGCACCTTTTCCCTGAGAGGAATCTTACTCGGTCTGTAATTCTGGGCTGAAAAATGGCACTTTCCCAGACCCGCACGTAGCACGCTCCGTCGAGCTTTGCGACCAGGATAAAGGTGACAGCCTTGGGCTCTCAGGTGCCAATGATGGGGCACCAATAACCCTAGAAAAGGCACAATCGTTTCCTGTCCTGGCATCTTTTCCCAGTGAGAAATCTTCATCCGTCTGGAAATCTGGGCTTAAAAAATGGCACTATCCCTGACCCGCACAACTATGCACCGTCGAGTATTGCGACCTGGGTAAAGGTGGCAGCTTTGGGCTCACACGTGCCAATGATGGAGCCCCATTACCCCTAGAACTGGAACAATCGCTTTCTCTCCTGGCACCTTTTCCCTGGGAGGAATCTTCATCGGTCTGTAATTTTGGCCTGAAAAATGGCACTTTCCCAGACCTGCACGTAGCACGCTCCGTCGAGCGTCACGCCAAGGGTAAAGGAGGCTGCCTTGGGCTCTCAGATGCCAATGATGGGAGCCCGATTAACCCTAGAAATGGAAGAATCGCTTTCTGTCCTGGGAGCCTCTTCCCTGTGAGGAGTCTTCATCCGTCTGGAATTCAGGGCTGAAAAACAGCACTTTCCCGGACAAGAAAGTGGTACGCGCCGTTGATGTTTGCGCCCACGGAAAAGGTGGCAGCCTTGAACTCTGAGGTGCCAATGATGGGGCACCATTGACCCTAGAAAAGGACAATTCGATTTCTGACCTGGCATCTTTTCCCTGGGAGGTATCTTCGTCCGTCTGGAATTCTGGGTTCAAAATAGGCACTGCCCCAAATCCTCACAGTCGAGCTTTGCTCCCAGGGAAAAGGGGGCAGCCTTGGGCTCTCAGGTGCCAGTGATGGGGCCCCATTAACCCTAGAAAAAGGAGAGATCCATTCGTGTCCTGGCACCTTTTCCCAGGGAGGAATCTTCATCGATCTGGAATTCTGGAATGAGAAACGGCAATTTCCCGGACCCTCACTTAGCACGCACCGTCGAGCTTTGCATCCAGGTTAAAAAAGGCAAACTTGGGCTCTCAGGTGCCAATGATGGGGCCCCATTAACCCTAGAAATGGAACAATCACTTTCTGTCCTGGCATCTTTTCCCTGGGAGGAATCTTCATCCATCTAGAATTCTGGGCTGAAAAATGGCACTTTCCCAAACAAGAAAGTGGCACGCACCCTCGACATTTGCGCCCAGGCAAAACATGGCAGCCTTGGGCTCTCAGGTGCCAAGGATGTGGCCCCGTTAACACTAGAAAAATAACACTTGCTTTCTGTCCTGGCACATTTTCCCTGGAAGGAATCTTCGTCCGTCTGGAAATCTGGGTTCAAAAATGGTACTGCCCCAAACCCGCACAAGGTACACACCGTCGAGCTTTGCGCCCAGGGAAAAGGGGGCAGCCTTGGGCTCTCAGCTGCCAATGATGGTGCCCCATTACCCCTACAAAAGGCACAATGGCTTTCTGTCCTGGCACCTTTTCCGAGGGAGGAATCTTCATCGGTTTGGAATTCTGGTCTGAGAATCGGCACTTTCCTGGACCCGCAAGTGGAACGCACCATCGAGCTTTGCGTCCAGGGAAAAGGTGGCAGTCTTGGGCTCTCAGGTGCCAATGATGGGGCCCCATTACCTTTACAAAAAGCACAATGGCTTTCTGTCCTGGCACCTTTTCCCTGGGAGGAATCTTCATTGGTCTGGAATTCTGGGCTGTAAAATGGAATTTTCTGGGACCAGCACGTGCCACGCACTGTCGAGCTTTGCGCCCAGGCAAAAGGAGGCAACCTCTGGCTCTCAGATGCCAATGACGGGCCCCCATTAACACTAGAAATGGAACAATCGCTTTCTGTCCTGGGAGCCTTTTCCCTGGGAGGAGTCGTCATCCTTCTGGAATCCTGGGCTGAACAAAGCACTTTCTCTGACCTGCACGTGGCAGGCACTATCTAGCTTTGCGCCCAGGCAAAAGGTGGCAGCCTTGGGCTCTCAGGTGCCAATGATGAGTCCCCGTTAACACTAGATAAATAACAATCGCTTTCTGTCCTGGGAGCCTTTTCCCTGGCAGGAATCTTCATCGGTCTGGAATTCTGGGCTGAAAACATCTCTTTCCCTTACCCGCATGTGGCACGCACCGTCGAGCTTTGCGCCCAGGGTAAAGGTGGCAGCCCTGGGCTCTCAGCTGCCAATTTTGGGGCCCCATTAACCCTAGAAAAGGCACAATCGCTTTCTCTCCTGGCACATTTCCCAGTGAGAAATCTTCGCTGGCCTGGAATTCTGGGATGAGAAACGGCACATTCCCGGACTTAGACGTGTCACGCGCTGTCGACATTTGCGCCCAGGAAAAGGTGGCAGCCTTGGGCTCTCAGGTGCCAATGATGGGGCCCCATTACCCCCTAGAAAAGGCACAATGGCTTTCTGTCCTGACTCCTTTTCCCAGAGAGGAAACGATTTCCGTCTGGAATTCCGGGCTGAAAAACGGCCCTTTCCCGGACCCGCACAGGGTATGCATTGTCGAGCTTTGCACCCAGGGAAAAGGTGGCAGCCTTGGGCTCTCAGGTTCCAGTTTTGGGGCCCTATTACCTAGAAAAGGCACAATCGCTTTCTGTCCTGGCACCTTATCTCAGGGAGACATCTTCATCGTCCTGGAATTGTGGGCTGAAAAATGGCACTTTCCCGGACCCGCAAGTGGCACGCGCCTTCAAGTTTTTCGCCCAGGGAAAAGGTGGCAGCCTTGGGCTCTCAGGTGCCCGTGATGGGACCCCATTCACCCTAGAAAAGGAGAAATCGATTTCTGTCCAGGCACCTTTTCCCTCTGAGGAATCTTCATCGGTCTGGAAACCTGGAATGAGAAACGGCAATTTCCCAGACCCTCACGTTATCACACACCTATGAACTTTACGCCCAGGGAAAAGGCGGCTAACTTGGGCTCTCAGGTGCCTGTGTCGGGGCCCGATTTCCTCTAGAAAAGGCACAATGGCTTTCTGTCCTGGCACCTTTTCCCTGGGAGTAATCATCTTCCTCCTGGAATTCTGGGTTTGAAAAACGGCCCTTTCCCGGACCCGCACAAGGTACGCACCGTCGAGCTTTGCGCCCAGGTGAAAGGTGGCAAACTTGGGCTCTCAGGTGCCAATGATGGGGCCGCATTACTTCTAGAAAATGCACAGTGGCTGTCTGTCCTGGCACCTTTACCCAAGGAGGCAATTTCGTCCGTCTGGAATAGTGGGCTGAAAAACAGCACTTTCCCGGTCACGCACGTATCACGCACTGTCGAGCTTTTCGCCCTGGGAAAAGGTGGCAGCCTTGGGCTCTCAGGTGCTCTTCTAACACGTGAAACTCTTGATTTCTGACTGACAGGAGACATGAGGGCACATATTTCTTATGGTTTTGGAAAGTAAATCATTTGCATCTAAAACTCCAGGTCTGGAGCTTGCTTTCATGGTGAAAAGCACTGTTGTTCCTTAGGGGAAACTCAACGAGCAAAGTGCAACTTTGCTTTGCTAACAAGTGAAACAGTCGATTCCTCTCAGACAGAAGGCATCAGGACACAGTATTCTTATGGCTCTGGCTAGTGCATCACATGCATCACAGAATCCAGGACTGGAGCTCTCTTTCTGGATGCAAAGGACAGTTGTTCCTTAGGGGAAGTTCAGCTTTAGAAAGATTCTCATATGCATCTGAGAATCCAGGCCTGGATCTTTCTTTCTCGGTGAAAAACAACTTTGTTCCTTAGGGGAAGCTCATCTCGCAAAGTGCAACTTTTCGTTGCTAACAAGAGAAACAGCTGATTCTTGCAAGACAGAAGGCATAAGCATACACATTTCTTATGGCTTTGGTAAGTGAATAATATGCATCAGAGAATCCAGGCCTGGATCTTTCTGTCTCGGTGAAAAACAATGTTGTTCCTTAGGGGAAGCTCATCTCAGAAAGTGCAACTTTTCGTTGCTAACAAGAGAAACAGCTGATTCTTGCAAGACAGAAGGCATAAGGACACACATTTTTTATGGCTTTGGTAATGAATCATATGCATCAGAGAATCCAGGCCTGGATCTTTCTTTCTCCGTGAAAATCACAGTGGTTCCTTAGAGGAGCTCATCTCGTAAAGTGCAACTAACTCTCCCGTGATCTGCTAAAGTGTGACACGGTTAATTCGTGCCAGACAGAAGGCTTCAAGATACATATTTTTTATGGATTTGGAAAGAGAATTATATGCATCAGAGAATCCAGGCCTGGAGCTTTCTTTCTCTGTGAAAGAAACAGTTGTTACTTATGGGAATGTACTCTCGCAAAGTGTATCGAAGAGTCCCATCTGTGCTAACAAGTGAAACAGCTGATTCTTGCCGTTACGAATTTGTTATGGCTTTCAAAAATTAATCACATGTATCAGAGAATCCAGGCCTGGAGCTTTCTTTCTCTGTGAAAGAAACAGTTGTTACTTATGGGAATGTACTCTCGCAAAGTGTAGCGAAGAGTCCCATCTGTGCTAACAAGTGAAACAGCTGATTCTTGCCGATACACATTTGTTATGGCTTTGGAAAATGAATCACATGCATCAGAGAATCCAGGCCTGGACCTTTATTTCTCGGTGAGAAACAGACTTGTTCTTTATGGGAAACTCATCTTCCAAAATGCAACTAACAGTGCCATGCTCTGCTAACAAGTGAAAACTTGATTCCTGCCAGAGAGAATACATTAGGGCACTCATTTCTAACGGCTTTTGAAAGTGAATCATATACATCAGATAATCCATGCCTGGAGCTTTCTTATTTGGGAAAAGAACAAGTGCTCCTTGAAGCAAGCTCATCTCGCAAAGTGCAAATAAAACTCCCATGGTCCTTTAACAAGTGAAACATTTGATTCCTGCCAGACAGAACATATAAGGAAACACATTTCTTATGGTTTTGGAAAGTGAATCCTATGCATCTGAGAATCGAGGCCTGGAGCTTTCTTACTCTGAAAAAAGCACAGGTGCTCCTTTTAGGAAGTTCATCTCACAAAGTGCAAATAATAATCACTTACTCTGGTAACAAGTGTAAGAGTTGATTCCTGCCAGACAGAAGGCATGAGGATACACATTTGTTATGGTTTTGGAAAATGAATGATATGCAAGAGAGAATCGAGGCCTGGAGCTTTCTTACTCTGGGAAAAGCACCGTTGCTCCTTATAGGAAGTTCATCTCGAAAAGTGCAGTTAACGGTTCCATGCTCTGCTAAATTTAAAAGAGTTTATTCCTGCCAGACAGAAGGCATCAGGAACGTCATTTCTTCTGGATTGGAAAGTGAATCATATGTATCTAACAGTCCAGAGCTAGAGCTTGCTTTCTCGGTGAAAATCACACTGGTTCCTTAGAGAAGCTCATCTCGCAAAGTGCAACTAACAGTGCCATGATCTGCTACAACGTGACACAGTTGATTCCTGCCAGAGAGAATGCATCGGGATACACCAATGATAGGGCCCCATTAACCTTAGAAAAGGAACAATTACTTTCTGTCCTGCCTCGTTTTCCCTGGCAGGAATCTTGGCCCATCTGCAATTCCAGGATGAAAAAAGGCTTGTACCTGCCTAAAACAATTGAGGTTTGCATTAAGATGAAAGTTCAGATCTTTGTGGTCTCAGGTGCCAATGATGGGGCCCAATTAACATTACAAAAGCAGCGATCCTTTTATATCTTGGCACCTTTTCCCTGGGAGAAATCTTTGTCCATCTGCAATTCAGACCTGGAGCTTTCTTTCTCTGTGAAAAACACAGTTCTTCATTAGGGGAAGCTCACCTAGCAAAGTGCAACTTTGCTCTGCTACCAAGTGAAACATTTGATTCCTGCCAGAGAGAAGGCATCAGACAAACCTTTCTCATGGCTTTGGATAGTGAATTAGGTTTAGGATTAGGGTTAGGTTTAGCTTTAGGGTCAGGGTTTGTGTCGGGGTCAGGGTCAGGGTTAGTGCTACAGTTTAAGGGGTCAGGGTTAGAGTCAGGGTCAGGGTTAAGGTGAGAGTCATGGTCAGGGTTAGGGTTAGGGTTAGGGTTAGGGTTTGGGACCCCCACAGTTTACAGTAAGCAATAGGGTTAGGGTTAGAGTTAGGGTTAGGGTTAGAGTTAGGGTTAGGGTTAGAGTTAGGGTTGGGGTTAGGGTTAGGGTTAGGGTTAGGCTTAGGCTTAGGCTTAGGGTTAGGGGTTAGGGTTAGGGTTAGGGTTAGGGTTAGGCTTAGGCTTAGGGTTAGGGTTAGGGTTAGGATTAGGGTTTGGGACTCCCACAGTTTATATCAAGTACTAGGGTTAGGTTTAGGGTTAGGGTTAGGGTTAACGTTAGGCTTAGGGTTATGGTTTGGGACCCCCACAGTTTACAGTAAGCACTAACGTTAGTGTTAGGGTTAGGGTTAGGGTTAGGGTTAGGGTTAGGGTTTGGGACGCCCACAGTTTACAGTAGGCACTAGGGTTAGGGTTAGGGTTAGGGTTAGGGTTAGGGTTAGGGTTAGGGTTAGGGTTAGGGTTAGGGTTAGGGTTAGGGTTAGGGTTAGGGTTTGGTACCCCCACAGTTTACAATAAGCACTAGGGTTAGGGTTAGAGGTACGGTTAGGGTTAGGGTTAGGGTTAGGGTTAGGGTTAGGTTTTGGGACCCCCGCAGGTTACAGTAAGCACTAGGTTTAGGGGTAGGGTTAGGGTTAGGGTTATGGTTAGGGGTAGGGTTAGGGTTAGGGTTAGGTTTAGGATTAGGGTTGGGGACCCTCACTGTTTACAGTAAGCACTAGGGTTAGGGTTAGGGTTAGGGTTAGGGTTAGGGTTAGGGTTAGGGTTAGGGTTAGGGTTAGGGTTAGGGTTTGGGACCACCACAGTTTACAGTAAGCAATAGGGTTAGGGTAAGGTTAGGGTTAGGGTTAGAGCTAGGGTTAGGGTTAGAGTTAGGGTTAGCGTTAGGGTTAGGGTTAGGGTTAGGGTTAGGGTTAGGGTTAGGGACCCCCACAGTTTACAGTAAGCACTAGGGTTAGGGTTAGGGTTAGGGTTAGGGTTAGGGTTAGGGTTAGGGTTAGGGTTAGGGGTAGGGTTAGTGTTAGGGTTAGGGTTTGGGTTAGGATTAGCGTTAGGGTTAGGGTTTGGGACCCCCACAGTTTACAGTAAGCACTAGGGTTAGGGTTAGGGTTAGGGTTAGGGTTAGGGTTAGGGTTAGGGTTAGAGATTCGGGTTAGGGTTAGGGTTAGGGTTAGGATTAGGCTTAGGGTTATGGGTAGGGTTAGGGTTAGGGTTAGGGTTTAGGACTCCCACAGTTTACAGTCAGTACTAGGGTTAGGGTTAGGGTTAGGGTTAGGGTAAGGGTTAGGGTTAGGGTTAGGGTTAAGGTTAGGTTTAGGGTAAGGGTTTGGAACCCCCACAGTTTACAGTAAGCACTAGGGTTAGGGTTAGCGTTAGCGTTAGGGTTAGGGTTAGGGTTAGGGTTAGGGTTAGGGTTAGGGTTAGGTTTTGGGACCCCCACAGTTCACAGTAAGCACTAGGGTTAGGGTTAGGGTTAGGGTTAGGGTTAGGTTTAGGGTTAGGGTTAGGGTTAAGGTTATGTTTAGGGTTAGGGTTT